>NC_074690.1:2042167-2207167 GCF_029448725.1 Salvelinus fontinalis
TGAGGTTTTTTGTTGTGCACGCCATCGGTTGAAACACAACATGCTCCTGAATCCCCGGACGGGTCTCATTTTCAGTCATAGAAAACAGTTTCATAGAATGAACCTACACTTTCAGACCACTGCAATTGAACTGGTACACCATTGCAATTTGAATTTAATTGAAATTATCACTTCTTTATTACTACCACAAAGATGGCCGCCGCTCCAGCCCACCATCGAATGTCAACTCAAATGGCCATGTCTATTGTATTAGCTATATTTCTATGATTCCAAATAGGTTTCCTCTTGGAGGATTGACAGTATTATTTAAACCAACTGATATTCCCATTCAAGTCAATGTCGTCTGATGTGTGGAACTCCAACCATCTTTGTGGTATCGTTTGAAAGTACATCTATCAGCCAAAACTTGACCCTTGACCCCTGTATTCAGAAGCATGATGGCGAGCACAACATCAAACCTCAGATTATGTCCAATAGGTTCGGCAAACAACAAATGCGATTATGAAAATAATTATGCAATTTTTATAACATTTACGTTTAAGATTAAAAGATTACATACATAAAATTAAAATAAAAAACGTATTTTAAGAAATTATAAAATAGTTAGATAACCCTGTTTGTAAACATTTAAATGACACCAATCTCAAGTGTTTGTTTTTTCCAGTGATGGTACGGTGGGGTGTGCAAAATAGGTAAACTCTGAACACCTTTATCTCTTGAATTTTGGGCGTTCAGGTCCAACAAAAAAGTTACTTTCTGAGCTCACTGTATGGAAGGTGTCCTTCAAAATCAAAAGGAAATCTGTCCCCCAAAAAATGGATTGAATTGAAAGAGATTTACCCACTGGTCCTTCAAAGCTTCAGGAGTTGAAATGGAGTGTGGAGAAACAAGGGGTATATAGACATCACCTTTACATCATTTTAGACATTAACATAACATTACAGACACTGTTAACCAGACAGACACTGTGTGTTAACCATACAGACACTGTGTGTTAACCATACAGACACTGTTAACCATACAGACACTGTTAACCAGACAGACACTGTTAACCAGACAGACAATGTGTGTTAACCATACAGACACTGTTAACCAGACAGACACTGTTAACCATACAGATACTGTTAACCATACAGACACTGTGTGTTAACCATACAGACACTGTGTGTTAACCAGACAGACACTGTTAACTAGACAGACACTGTTAACCAGACAGACACTGTTAACTAGACAGACACTGTGTGTTAACCATACAGACACTGTTAACCATACAGATACTGTTAACCAGACAGACACTGTTAACCAGACAGATACTGTTAACTAGACAGATACTGTTAACCAGACAGATACTGTTAACATTACAGATACTGTTAACTAGACAGACACTGTTAACCAGACAGACACTGTTAACTAGACAGACACTGTTAACCAGACAGACACTGTGTGTTAACCATACAGACACTGTTAACCATACAGACACTGTTAACCATACAGACACTGTTAACCAGACAGACACTGTTAACCAGACAGACACTGTTAACCAGACAGACACTGTTAACCAGACAGACACTGTTAACCAGACAGATACTGTTAACCAGACAGATACTGTGTGTTAACCATACAGACACTGTGTGTTAACCATACAGACACTGTTAACCATACAGACACTGTTAACCAGACAGATACTGTGTGTTAACCATACAGACACTGTTAACCATACAGACACTGTTAACCAGACAGATACTGTTAACCAGACAGATACTGTGTGTTAACCATACAGACACTGTTAACCATACAGACACTGTTAACCAGACAGATACTGTTAACCAGACAGATACTGTGTGTTAACCATACAGACACTGTTAACCATACAGACACTGTTAACCAGACAGATACTGTGTGTTAACCATACAGACACTGTTAACCATACAGACACTGTTAACCAGACAGATACTGTTAACCAGACAGATACTGTGTGTTAACCAGACAGATACTGTGTGTTAACCAGACAGACACTGTTAACCAGACAGACACTGTTAACTAGACAGACACTGTTAACTAGACAGACACTGTTAACCAGACAGACACTGTTAACCAGACAGACACTGTTAACCAGACAGATACTGTGTGTTAACCATACAGACACTGTTAACCAGACAGACACTGTTAACCAGACAGACACTGTTAACCAGACAGATACTGTGTGTTAACCATACAGACACTGTTAACCATACAGACACTGTTAACCAGACAGATACTGTTAACCATACAGACACTGTTAACCATACAGACACTGTTAACCAGACAGATACTGTGTGTTAACCATACAGACACTGTTAACCAGACAGACACTGTTAACCAGACAGACACTGTGTGTTAACCATACAGACACTGTTAACCATACAGATACTGTTAACCAGACAGACACTGTTAACCAGACAGACACTGTTAACCATACAGACACTGTTAACCAGACAGATACTGTTAACCAGACAGACACTGTTAACCAGACAGATACTGTTAACCATACAGACACTGTTAACCATACAGATACTGTTAACCAGACAGACACTGTTAACCAGACAGATACTGTTAACCAGACAGATGCTGTGTGTTAACCAGACAGACACTGTTAACCATACAGACACTGTTAACCAGACAGATACTGTTAACCATACAGACACTGTTAACCAGACAGATACTGTTAACCAGACAGACACTGTTAACCAGACAGACACTGTTAACCATACAGATACTGTTAACCAGACAGATACTGTTAACCAGACAGATACTGTTAACCAGACAGACACTGTTAACCAGACAGATACTGTTAACCATACAGACACTGTTAACCATACAGATACTGTTAACCAGACAGACACTGTTAACCAGACAGACACTGTTAACCAGACAGATACTGTTAACCAGACAGATACTGTTAACCAGACAGACACTGTTAACCAGACAGACACTGTTAACCAGACAGATACTGCGTGTTAACCAGACAGACACTGTTAACCAGACAGACACTGTTAACCATACAGATACTGTGTGTTAACCAGACAGATACTGTTAACCAGACAGACACTGTTAACCAGACAGATACTGTTAACCAGACAGATACTGTTAACCATACAGACACTGTTAACCAGACAGATACTGTTAACCAGACAGATACTGTTAACCATACAGACACTGTTAACCAGACAGATACTGTTAACCAGACAGATACTGTTAACCAGACAGATACTGTTAACCAGACAGATACTGTGTGTTAACCAGACAGACACTGTGTGTTAACCAGACAGATACTGTGTGTTAACCAGACAGACACTGTTAACCAGACAGACACTGTTAACCAGACAGATACTGCGTGTTAACCAGACAGACACTGTTAACCAGACAGACACTGTTAACCAGACAGATACTGCGTGTTAACCAGACAGACACTGTTAACCAGACAGACACTGTTACCCATACAGATACTGTTAACCATACAGACACTGTTAACCAGACAGACACTGTTAACCAGACAGATACTGTTAACCAGGCAGACACTGTTAACCAGACAGATACTGTTAATCAGACAGATACTGTTAACCATACAGACACTGTTAACCAGACAGATACTGTTAACCAGACAGATACTGTTAACCATACAGACACTGTTAACCAGACAGATACTGTTAACCAGACAGATACTGTTAACCAGACAGATACTGTGTGTTAACCAGACAGACACTGTGTGTTAACCAGACAGATACTGTGTGTTAACCAGACAGACACTGTTAACCAGACAGATACTGTTAACCAGACAGATACTGTTAACCAGACAGACACTGTTAACCAGACAGACACTGTTAACCAGACAGACACTGTTAACCAGACAGATACTGTTAACCAGACAGATACTGTTAACCAGACAGACACTGTTAACTAGAGAGACACTGTTAACCAGACAGATACTGTTAACCAGACAGACACTGTTAACTAGAGAGATACTGTTAACCAGACAGATACTGTGTGTTAACCAGACAGATACTGTTAACCAGACAGATACTGTTAACCAGACAGACACTGTTAACTAGAGAGATACTGTTAACCAGACAGATACTGTGTGTTAACCAGACAGACACTGTTAACCAGACAGACACTGTGTGTTAACCAGACAGATACTGTGTGTTAACCAGACAGATACTGTTAACCAGACAGATACTGTTAACCAGACAGACACTGTTAACCAGACAGACACTGTTAACTAGAGAGATACTGTTAACCAGACAGATACTGTGTGTTAACCAGACAGACACTGTTAACCAGACAGACACTGTGTGTTAACCAGACAGATACTGTTAACCAGACAGACACTGTTAACCAGACAGACACTGTTATCCAGACAGATACTGTGTGTTAACCAGACTGATACTGTGTGTTATCCAGACTGATACTGTGTTATCCAGACAGATACTGTGTGTTAACCAGACAGATACTGTGTGTTAGCCAATCACATGACGGGACTCTTGCATTGGTTATTTGAGACCATTTTACTGTGTAATGAGCTCACTTGAACATTGTGTGTGTGTGTGTGTGTGTGTGTGTGTGTGTGTGTGTGTGTGTGTGTGTGTGTGTGTGTGTGTGTGTGTGTGTGTGTGTGTGTGTGTGTGTGTGTGTGTAGACAGTCAAGCCTAAGAAAGGCTGGCAGGTGTACAGCTCGGCCCAGGATACAGAGGGGAGGTGTATCTGTACAGTGGTGGCTCCTGAACAGAACCTCTGCTCCAGAGACGCCAAGGAGGGACAGCTCCGTCAGCTACTAGAGAAGGTACCGGAAACACACACACACACACACACACAGATGCACTTTCACACACATTATGAACCAACGTCACTAGCATTACTCTCATCTATGATATGAATCTATGAAACATGGGCCTTTAATGTATTCTGTCTGTCTAGCAGGCCAAGGGGTTTCTCTATCTTCTTCACTGTGGTCCAGTGTGGTAAAGTTAACACTAATGTACAAACACGCCTTAGGACACTTTCAACCAGGCCATTTCAGGATCCCACCATTGGAATCAGAGGAGCGTGGATAATGTAGCTCACAGTTTGATGTAGTGGTGATTTTGTGGTTCTTTTTTTGTAAAAGTCAAACACAATGGAGGAAGCATTGTAACTAACTGTTGGCTAAACTTGGTCCAGACCCGTTCCACACCAATTGATGAGCTATAAAAATAAAAATAAATGTTTTTACTTCAAATTAAACCCACCACTGTTGTCCCTATCCTTTAAAAAATAAATCAACCTTAAAAATAAATAAAAATTGACAAAAGAAGACCAAAACTGTAATCAAAACATTTGAATCTTGTTGGTGCAGAAAACCAATGTTGTGTCTTCTTCTCTTTCGTTAAGGTGCAGAAAACCAATGTTGTGTCTTCTTCTCTTTCGTTAAGGTGCAGAAAATCAATGTTGTGTCTTCTTCTCTTTCGTTAAGGTGCAGAAAACCAATGTTGTGTCTTCTTCTCTTCCGTTAAGGTGCAGAACAACTAATGTGATGCCTCTTCTTCTCTTCCGTTAAGGTGCAGAACAACTAATGTGATGCCTCTTCTTCTCTTCCGTTAAGGTGCAGAACAACTAATGTGATGCCTCTTCTTCTCTTCCGTTAAGGTGTAGAACAACTAATGTGATGCCTCTTCTTCTCTTCCGTTAAGGTGCAGAACAACTAATGTGATGCCTCTTCTTCTCTTTCGTTAAGGTGTAGAACAACTAATGTGATGCCTCTTCTTCTCTTTCGTTAAGGTGTAGAACAACTAATGTGATGCCTCTTCTTCTCTTCCGTTAAGGTGCAGAACAACTAATGTGATGCCTCTTCTTCTCTTGTCCTGTAGGTCCAGAACATGTCCCAGTCAATCGAGGTGCTGAACCTGCGGACTCAGAGAGACTTCCAGTACATCATGAGGATGGAAGGCCGGTTCAAAGAGCTAAGGTCAAAGTTCAGACAGATAGAGACCAAGAGGAAGACAAAGGTCAACAGAAACTTCCAGGTAAGTTTGTTTGATAGGAAAATTAGAGGAACATTTGCAGGGACATACTTTGACACAAGCTACCAAGCTTTCAAATTAACATATTTCGTGACATCATGGCCAGGTTGTCAACTGATTTATTTTCTAATCTTGTTATGTGATTTATCTGCAATCAGAAAACAACAGGATGATAATGGTTGATGTTCCGGGATGATAATGGTTGATGTTCCGGGATGATAATGATTGGTGTTCCGGGAAGCTAATGATTGGTGTTCCGGGATGCTCATGATTGATGTTCCGGGAAGCTAATGATTGGTGTTCCGGGATGATAATGATTGGTGTTCCGGGATGCTAATGATTGGTGTTCCGGGATGCTAATGATTGGTGTTCCGGGATGATAATGATTGGTGTTCCGGGATGCTAATGATTGGTGTTCCGGGATGATAATGATTGGTGTTCTGGGATGCTAATGATTGGTGTTCCGGGATGATAATGATTGGTGTTCCGGGATGCTAATGATTGGTGTTCCGGGATGCTAATGATTGGTGTTCCGGGATGATAATGATTGGTGTTCCGGGATGCTAATGATTGGTGTTCCGGGATGCCCATGATTGGAGTTCCGGGAAGCTAATGATTGGTGTTCCGGGATGATAATGATTGGTGTCCCGTGATGATAATGATTGGTGTTCCGGGAAGCTAATGGTTGATGTTCCGGGATGATAATGGTTGATGTTCCGGGATGATAATGATTGGTGTTCCGGGAAGCTAATGATTGGTGTTCCGGGATGCTCATGATTGATGTTCCGGGAAGCTAATGATTGGTGTTCCGGGATGCTAATGGTTGATGTTCCGGGATGCTAATGATTCATGTTCCGGGATGCTAATGATTGGTGTTCCGGGATGCTATTGATTGGTGTTCCGGGAAGCTAATGATTGGTGTTCCGGGATGCTAATGATTGGTGTTCCGGGATGATAATGGTTGATGTTCCGGGAAGCTAATGATTGGTGTTCCGGGATGCTAATGATTGGTGTTCCGGGATGATAATGGTTGATGTTCCGGGAAGCTAATGATTGGTGTTCCGGGATGCTAATGATTGGTGTTCCGGGATGATAATGGTTGATGTTCCGGGAAGCTAATGATTGGTGTTCCGGGATGATAATGATTGGTGTTCCGGGATGATAATGGTTGATGTTCCGGGAAGCTAATGATTGGTGTTCCGGGATGATAATGATTGGTGTTCCGGGATGATAATGGTTGATGTTCCGGGATGCTAATGATTGGTGTTCCATGCAACATTTTGTCCGCTGGGCTTGTGTTTGTCCTTCCACAGGATTTGAACTGAAAGGAATTGAACCTTATGTTTCCCCAGGAGTTGAACTGAATTGAATTGAACCCTGTGTTTCCCTCCCTATAGGAGTTGAACTGAATTGAATTGAACCCTGTGTTTCCCTCCCTATAGGAGTTGAACTGAATTGAATTGAACCCTGTGTTTCCCTCTCTATAGGAGTTGAACTGAATTGAATTGAACCCTGTGTTTCCCTCCCTATAGGAGTTGAACTGAATTGAATTGAACCCTGTGTTTCCCTCCCTATAGGAGTTGAACTGAATTGAATTGAACCCTGTGTTTCCCTCCCTATAGGAGTTGAACTGAATTGAATTGAACCCTGTGTTTCCCTCCCTATAGGAGTTGAACTGAATTGAATTGAACCCTGTGTTTCCCTCCCTATAGGAGTTGAAGGGTAAGATGGATGCCCTACAGCCTCTGATCCCTGTGTTGGAGCAGTACAAGACTGATGCCCAGCTCATCGTCCAGTTTAAACAGGAGATCAGGAACCTGTCCACGGTGCTCACAGCCATCCAGGAGGAGATCGGAGTCTACGACTACGAGGAACTACAACAGAGGGTCTTGAATCTGGAGAGCAGGCTACGCAACTGCATGGGCAAACTCAGTGAGTCACAAGCAAACACACGGACAGACACACCAGTGGCGGTTTGTGACGTTCAGGATTCTTTTTTTGAGCACGGTTTCTATTATATTGGATGACTGTCATTCATATTCTAATTTACCCAGCTCAATGTTACAGTGATAGGTTTAGGCTACTACAGTGGCTTGCGAAAGTATTCACCCCCCTTGGCGTTTTTCCTATTTTGTTGCCGTACAACCTGGAATTAAAATAAATGTTTGGGGGGTTTGTATCATTTGATTTACACAACATGCCTACCACTTTGAAGATGCAAAATATTTTTTATTGTGAAACAAACAAGAAATAAGACACAAAAACAGAGAACTTGAGCGTGCATAACTATTCATCCCCCCAAAGTCAATAGTTTGTAGAGCCACCTTTTGCAGCAATTACAGCTGCAAGTCTCTTGGGCTATGTCTCTTTAAATTTGGCAAATCTAGTCACTGGGATTTTTTCCCATTCTTCAAGGCAAAACTGCTCCAGCTCCTTCAAGTTGGATGGGTTCCGCCGATGTACAGCAATATTTAAGTCATACCACAGATTCTCAATTGGATTGGATTTAAATGATTCCCCTTAAACCACTCGAGTGTTGCTTTAGCAGTATGCTTAGGGTCATTGTCCTGCTGGAAGGTCAACCTCCGTCCCCAGTCTCATCTCTGGAAGACTGGAACAGGTTTCCCTCTAGAATTTCCCTATATTTAGAGCCATCCATCATTCCTTTAATTCTGACCAGTTTCCCAGTCCCTGCTGATGGAAAAAACATCCCCACAGCATGATGCTGCCACCACCATGTAAACACGTAAAACAAACAGAACGTAAGCAGAATCCGTGTGGAGGAGGCAAGGTAGACCAACACAGACTGGTCTGGGCCGTATCTGATCTTGTGAAGGCTACTGGACATGCACATGGGTTAATCACACATAGACAACATCGGCCTGAACTTGTGAAGACCTTTGGACAGGAACATTAGCTAATCAGTTATAGGCACCATTAGACCGGCAGTAGGAGTGTACGTGTCTGTGTGTCACTCCACCAATAGAATCTATGCCCCGATGTCTGAGCCAATAAGAGAATGGAAACTAAGCAAGACAACAAGATTCATAAAGTGGAGTGACGATGTTACGTAAGGATCAGGGGTATCTAGGGGTTAAGACTGTATAAAAGCAGAGCACTAAGAATGGAGATTCAGTTCTTCCATGGAATTGCTCGGCTTTGCTACTTTTTTGTAATGAAGTCTATTTGAATTCACAAGCACCTGGTATCTGAGAAATATTTGATTCAATAGGATGACTGCATTCCTGTAGTAACCATGCCAATTGCACACTTAAAAACTTGAGACATCTTTGGCATTGTGTTGTGTGACAAAACTGCACATTATAAAGTTACCTTTCATTGTCCCCAGCACAAAGTACACCTGTGTAAAGATCATGCTGTTTAATCAGGGAATAAGGAATAGCTATAGTGCACTAGTTTTGACCAGAGCCCTATTCCCTATATAGTGCACTAGTTTTGACCAGAGCCCTATTCCCTATATAGTGCACTAATTTTGACCAGAGCCCTATTCCCTATATAGTACACTACTATAGACTAGAGCCTTATTCACTATAGTGCACTAGTTTTGACCAGAGCCCTATTGGAATAAGGAATAGCGTTCCATCACAGATTAACTAGATAACAGGTGGAGTGTTACAGTGGTCAGAGGCATGACATGAGCTGTTAAGAACTAACACAGTCAGGGGAAATCTAACCTGAATATGTGTGTGTGTGTGTGTGTGTGTGTGTGTGTGTGTGTGTGTGTGTGTGTGTGTGTGTGTGCGTGCATGCGTGCGTGCGTGAACAGCATGTGGTAAACTGATGAAGATCACTGGACCTGTGACGGTGAAGACCTCTGGTTCACGGTTTGGAGCTTGGATGACTGATCCACAGGCCTCCCCTAGAAACAACCGGGTGAGTGGAGGAAGGACCGACCGACAGACCGACCGACAGATCGTTTCTCAGACCAGGGGGTTTAATCTAAACACAGAAACAAGTATGACACCTCAGTTTCAAGGGTGTTTATTTAAACCGAAAAAAAATAAAATAAACCGGTTTTCTCCAGGAGACCCGGGTTACCAACTTCTGGCCCCCGGGGAATGCTGTCTCCTCTGGGGTAGAACACCGAGCCCCTCGGTTCTAGCAGACCATGAGGACGTATATCCGGTAGCAACCTCTCCCCTGTGCTGCCCTCTTGGCAGCTTTATGGGCCCCGTACGGCTGGTGACCAATCAGCCCCTAGATTACTCTCCAGCCTCAATCAGCTCCGATTAGTCCTGGCCGGTGGACCCGTCGAAACCTGGCACGTCCAGCAGAGGTAGCCACCGCCGCGTGATGTAGACTCCGCCTGTCACTTGGCCTCAACGAGACTCCCCCTGGTGGCTAGTTCGTGGTACGCCACAATAGACAGATAGATAGATAGATAAGATAGATAGATAGATAGATAGATAGATAGATAGATAGATAGATAGATTTCATGGGTGTAATATCTATGAATAATTATAAACTGGGTGGTTTGATCCCTGAATGCTGATTGGCTGACAGCCATGGTATATCAGACTGTATATTATGGGTATGACAAAACATTTATTTTTACTGCTCTAATTACATTGGTAACCAGTTTATAATGGCAATTAGGCAACTCAGGGGTTTGTGGTATATGGCCAATATACCACGGCTAAGGACTGTGTTCAGGCACTCCGCGTTGTGTCATACCTGGTGGCATGCATAAGAACAGCCCTTAGCTGTGGTATAACCCCCCCCCCCCCCCCCCCCCTGGTGCCTTATTGCTTAAATATACCATTGGGCAGGTCTAACTACATCATAATGCTGCTGCTTTTAAAGTGATGGAAAGGCAATTGAGACAAAGAGCTGATGTGGCTTTGTCCAATCTTCTGTTTTGGCTGTATGTGGGTCTTTCCACGAAAAGAGGGCCTTTTGGGTCCCTTTGATATTTTATGTAGAAATTGTGCACCAATATTGAATTTTAAAAGCTTGTTATATTATACAAAGTGCCCTTTAATACAGACCACATGGATAATTCAGTCATTCAGATTTTTCTATTTGAATAAAGACTTGTTAAAAAGTGACAAAATTCAGTATTTTGACCCTCCGTCAACCCTGTGTCACTTCTAGGAATATTTTAACTTAATCCCAAAATGTATCGCAAGTTTGCACCATCATTGTAAAACACGAGTTATTTTTGTTTCTTTGACAAAGTCATTTCTAAAGATAATAGTGATTCATTTACGTCTGTCCCTCATTTTATGGTCAACACTTTTAACGTGGACTGAATTTTCCTTTTAATATGGTAAAACTATTTCTTTACAGAATATTTTTTTCTAAAGAAACATCTAATAGTCAAATAATAGCTTTAAAGTAGGTGAGCTGGTTTAAAAAATGTTGTCCATTTTCTGGTGTTTTGTGGTGGAAAACTGAGTGGAACGAGCATTACACGTCACTAATAGATAGACAGACTAGAAATGTAAAATATATTTAAAAAAATATGTGAAGCTGGCCTTCAATTGTCATTCCCTGTTGCATAGAACACCCTTCTACCATTCCTCCTGTCACAAGGGAATTTATGGCTGATCCAAGAAGAACCCTGTTACTTCATTTGATACTTAATATGCACTTATTACTATAGTATGTATTGTTATTTAACCTCTTGAGATGGGAAAACATGTTATTTTTTTAACGAAGCTTAACGTACTTTTTATGACAGAATGTTGAAATTCGGGATATAAAATAGTTACAGGACATTTCAAAAGGATTGGTGGAACGACCCATGTGCTACGTTGTGACTGATGTACGTACAGAGTAGACCTTTAAATTGTTAATGTTCTCTTGTACTTGTGTTCTAACCCAGGTCTGGTACATGGATAACTACACTAACAACAAGATCGTCAAAGAGTACAAGTCCATAGCAGACTTTGTTTCCGGGGCCGAGTCTCGGACCTACAACCTGCCGTTCAAGTGGGCCGGGACCGACCACGTGGTGTACAATGGCTCTCTGTACTACAACAAGGCCCAGAGCAACATCGTGGTGTGTTATCGCTTCGAGACGGGCCGCGTTGTGACCCAGAGAGCCCTGGAGAAGGCCGGTTTCCACAACGTCTACCCTTACACCTGGGGAGGCTACTCCGACATAGACCTCATGGCCGACGAGCTGGGCCTGTGGGCCGTCTACGCCACCAATCAGAACGCAGGAAACATCGTCATCAGCCAGCTCAACCCCGACACGCTACAGGTCCTCGGAACCTGGAACACGGAATATTCCAAACGGAACGCGGGGGAGTCCTTTATGATCTGCGGAACACTCTACATCACTAACTCTCACCTGACTGGCGCTAAGGTCTACTACTCGTACTCCACCAAGACCTCCAGCTATGAGTACACAGACATCCCCTTCCATAACCAGTACTTCCACATGTCCATGTTGGACTACAACGCCAGGGACCGGGCTCTGTACGGCTGGAACAATGGACACCAGGTTCTGTTCAACGTCACGTTGTTCCATATCATCAAGACAGAGGACGATTCCTGAGGAGGAAGAACCTCAGGGGAACTCAGAGGATTCCACTGGAACACTGACTAACATTCCTGGTGTTCCGGTGTTCCGTCAGTCATTGTGGAAGTTCTATCTAATTGGTATTTTTTGCTCTCTTCTTTTGACAATCCATCTTCGGATCTATTGGCTTCCCTTTCAAATTCCTAATGCAAGAATTACTAAAGATGTTGGCCTCCGAACTCTGAACTGTCTCCCAATGTCATGACAGAGTCATGTTATTCTCTGGTAGTCCTACCTAGCAACCCCGATGTTAAATAATCTGTCCCTCTAACGATGACATCATGCCCTGACATTCTTCCTCTTGGGTTTTTTAAATTCATTTTCCTCTCTTTTGACACAAGCCTTTATTTTCACTGTATCCCTTTCCTTTCAGCTACTCTACACTGGACTCTATGAGACATTGGCTGGGCTTGGGTAACATGCCTCTGATTGGCTGGGCTTGGGTAACATGCCTCTGATTGGCTGGGCTTGGGTAACATGCCTCTGATTGGCTGGGCTTGGGTAACATGCCTCTGATTGGCTGGGCTTGGGTAACATGCCTCTGATTGGCTGGGCTTGGGTAACATGCCTCTGATTGGCTGGGCTTGGGTAACATGCCTCTGATTGGCTGGGCTTGGGTAACATGCCTCTGATTGGCTGGGCTTGGGTAACATGCCTCTGATTGGCTGGGCTTGGGTAACATGCCTCTGATTGGCTGGGCTGGGTAACATGCCTCTGATTGGCTGTGCTTGGGTAACATACCTCTGATTGGGTGGGCTTGGATAACATGCCTCTGACTGGCTGGGCTTGGGTAACATGCCTCTGATTGGCTGGGTTTGGGTAACATACCTCTGATTGGGTGGGCTTGGGTAACATACCTCTGATTGGGTGGGCTTGGATAACATGCCTCTGATTGGCTGGGCTTGGGTAACATGCCTCTGATTGGCTGGGTTTAGGTAACATACCTCTGATTGGATGGGTTTAGGTAACATACCTCTGATTGGATGGGTTTAGGTAACATACCTCTGATTGGATGGGCTTGGGTAACTTAGCTTTTTTACGCATTGCAACAGTATCAATAGGAGTATTATGCCTTATTCCGTGCAGGCTGTCCTGTAAGTCCATAGGATAACAGGAGTCCATCCTGTCCTGCATGAATGTCTATGATAGCATGTCTAGCTCTCTGTGGCTTACATCCCAAATGGCACCCTAGGCCCTAAAGGGCTCTGGTCAAAAGTAGCACACTGTATAGGGAATAGGATGCCATTTTGGATGGCTGTCCTGATAGCATCTATAACTCTGTCTGTGGACTCGCTCGGCAACCATCTCTCTTTTCTCACTGTAACACAATTCATGATTTTTTGTCTGATTAAACTGTATATGGATGGACAGGAAAATACACATTTATATACATAATTAGTGTTACATTATGTAAATAAAGTTATTATTGTTTTTGATTAAGTTTTGTAGCTAGAGTATTGATTTGCACCGAATATTACTTTGTGTTGAACTGTAATATTACTATGATGTAGTATATTTATTTTGTAACTCGATGAAGAATCGATTGTCTGTGATAACACATTACGCTAACAGTGATCTCTATGGGCCCTATTCAGATTTAAGATAAGTTGACCTAATATGGACTTAAGTCAAACATTTTGCCTTAAAGATGGGAAGGCGCCAAACGGGGAAACAGCGCCACTGTCCGTCTGGTAAAAAAAGGAATTACAGTACATATTGTGTTGTTCTATCGAGCGTACAATAGTGTCAGAGCGATGATGTCAGAGCAATGATGTCAGAGAAATGATGTCAAAGCAATGATGTCAGAGAAATGATGTCAGAGAAATGATGTCAGAGCAATGATGTCAGAGAAATTATGTCAAAGCAATGATGTCAGACAAATGATGTCAGAGAAATTATGTCAAAGCAATGATGTCAGACAAATGATGTCAGAGCAATGATGTCAGAGCAATGATGTCAGAGAAATTATGTCAGGGCAATGATGTCAGACAAATGATGTCAGAGCAATGATGTCAGAGCAATGATGTCAGAAGAAGTATGGCAAAGCAATGGTGTCAGAGGGTAAATGAGCTCAGAATTGCAGGAGAATAGCAGAGTAAATGAGCTCCTATGTTGAATACCATTCTATCAGGTCTGACCTGAAAGTTGTTGCCATGGTGTGCAGACGACCATAAACCAAAGCACCCTGACCTCGCCACCAGAATCACTCCCCACCAAAATCCCTCCCCACCAGAATCCCTACCCACCAGAATCCCTCCCCACCAGAATCCCTCTCCACCAGAATCCCTCCCACCAGAATCCCTCCCCACCAGAATCCCTCTCCACCAGAATCCCTCCCCACCAGAATCCCTCTCCACCAGAATCCCTCCCCACCAGAATCCCTCCCCACCAGAATCCCTCCCCACCAGAATCCCTCCCCACCAGAATCCCTACCCACCAGAATCCCTCTCCACCAGAATCCCTCCCCACCAGAATCCCTCCTCACCAGAATCCCTCCCCACCAGAATCCCTCCCCACCAGAATCCCTACCCACCAAAATCCCTACCCACCAGAATCCCTCTCCACCAGAATCCCTCCCCACCAGAATCCCTCCTCACCTGAATCCCTCCCCACCAGAATCCCTCCCCACCAGAATCCCTACCCACCAGAATCCCTCCCCACCAGAATCCCTCCCCACCAGAATCCCTCCCCACCAGAATCCCTCCCCACTAGACTCCCTCCCCACCAGAATCCCTCCCCACCAGAATCCCTCCCCACCAGAATCCCTCCCACCAGAATCCCTCCCCACCAGAATCCCTCCCCACCAGAATCCCTCCCCACCAGAATCCCTCCCCACCAGAATCCCTCCCCACCAGAATCCCTCCCCACCAGAATCCCTCCCCACCAGAATCCCTCCCCACCAGACTCCCTCCCCACCAGAATCCCTCCTCACCAGAATCCCTACCCACCAGAATCCCTCCTCACCAGAATCCCTCCCCACCAGAATCCCTCCCCACCAGACTCCCTCCCCACCAGAATCCCTCCTCACCAGAATCCCTCCCCACCAGAATCCCTCCCCACCAGAATCCCTCCCCACCAGAATCCCTCCCCACCAGACTCCCTCTCCACCAGAATCCCTCCCCACCAGAATCCCTACCCACCAAAATCCCTACCCACCAGAATCCCTCCCCACCAGAATCCCTACCCACCAAAATCCCTCCCCACCAGAATCCCTACCCACCAGAATCCCTCCCCACCAGAATCCCTCTCCACCAGAATCCCTCCCCACCAGAATCCCTACCCACCAGAATCCCTCTCCACCAGAATCCCTCTCCACCAGAATCCCTCCCCACCAGAATCCCTCCTCACCAGAATCCCTCCCCACCAGAATCCCTCCCCACCAGAATCCCTACCCACCAGAATCCCTCTCCACCAGAATCCCTCCCCACCAGAATCCCTCCTCACCAGAATCCCTCCCCACCAGAATCCCTCCCCACCAGAATCCCTCCCCACCAAAATCCCTACCCACCAGAATCCCTCTCCACCAGAATCCCTCCCCACCAGAATCCCTCCTCACCAGAATCCCTCCCCACCAGAATCCCTCCCCACCAGAATCCCTCCCCACCAGAATCCCTACCCACCAGAATCCCTACCCACCAGAATCCCTCCCCACCAAAATCCCTCCCCACCAGAATCCCTCCTCACCAGAATCCCTCCTCACCAGAATCCCTCCCCACCAGAATCCCTCCTCACCAGAATCCCTCCCCACCAGAATCCCTCCCCACCAGAATCCCTCCCCACCAAAATCCCTACCCACCAGAATCCCTCTCCACCAGAATCCCTCCCCACCAGAATCCCTCCCCACCAGAATCCCTCCCCACCAGAATCCCTCCCCACCAGAATCCCTCCCCACCAGACTCCCTCCCCACCAGAATCCCTACCCACCAGAATCCCTCCCCACCAGAATCCCTCCCCACCAGAATCCCTCCCCACCAGACTCCCTCTCCACCAGAATCCCTCCCCACCAGAATCCCTACCCACCAAAATCCCTACCCACCAGAATCCCTCCCCACCAGAATCCCTACCCACCAAAATCCCTCCCCACCAGAATCCCTACCCACCAGAATCCCTCCCCACCAGAATCCCTCTCCACCAGAATCCCTACCCACCAAAATCCCTACCCACCAGAATCCCTCTCCACCAGAATCCCTCCCCACCAGAATCCCTCCTCACCAGAATCCCTCCCCACCAGAATCCCTCCCCACCAGAATCCCTACCCACCAGAATCCCTCCCCACCAGAATCCCTCCTCACCAGAATCCCTCCCCACCAGAATCCCTCCCCACCAGAATCCCTACCCACCAAAATCCCTACCCACCAGAATCCCTCTCCACCAGAATCCCTCCCCACCAGAATCCCTCCTCACCAGAATCCCTCCCCACCAGAATCCCTCCCCACCAGAATCCCTACCCACCAGAATCCCTCCCCACCAGAATCCCTCCCCACCAGAATCCCTCCCCACCAGAATCCCTCCCCACCAGACTCCCTACCCACCAGAATCCCTCCCCACCAGAATCCCTCCCCACCAGAATCCCTCCCACCAGAATCCCTCTCCACCAGAATCCCTCTCCACCAGAATCCCTCCCCACCAGAATCCCTCCCCACCAGAATCCCTCCCCACCAGAATCCCTCCCCACCAGAATCCCTCCCCACCAGAATCCCTCCCCACCAGACTCCCTCCCCACCAGAATCCCTACCCACCAGAATCCCTCCCCACCAGAATCCCTCCCCACCAGAATCCCTCCCCACCAGACTCCCTCTCCACCAGAATCCCTCCCCACCAGAATCCCTACCCACCAAAATCCCTACCCACCAGAATCCCTCCCCACCAGAATCCCTACCCACCAAAATCCCTCCCCACCAGAATCCCTACCCACCAGAATCCCTCCCCACCAGAATCCCTCTCCACCAGAATCCCTACCCACCAAAATCCCTACCCACCAGAATCCCTCTCCACCAGAATCCCTCCTCACCAGAATCCCTCCCCACCAGAATCCCTCCCCACCAGAATCCCTACCCACCAGAATCCCTCCTCACCAGAATCCCTCCCCACCAGAATCCCTCCCCACCAGAATCCCTCCCCACCAAAATCCCTACCCACCAGAATCCCTCTCCACCAGAATCCCTCCCCACCAGAATCCCTCCTCACCAGAATCCCTCCCCACCAGAATCCCTCCCCACCAGAATCCCTACCCACCAGAATCCCTACCCACCAGAATCCCTCCCCACCAAAATCCCTACCCACCAGAATCCCTACCAACCAGAATCCCTCCCCACCAGAATCCCGAACCCACCAAAATCCCTACCCACCAGAATCCCTCTCCACCAGAATCCCTACCCACCAGAATCCCTACCCACCAGAATCCCTAACCACCAGAATCCCTCTCCACCAGAATCCCTACCCACCAGAATCCCTACCAGCAGCAGCAGCTCCAGGCTGAAGTTTTCCCTAGACCTGTGGTTCCCAACATTTTCTTAACTGTACCACACCTTAATATTTAAAATTCTGCGGCACGCCTAAATGTCCTAATTTATGTATTTAGTGGTAATGACCTTCCATCTCATCTGATCCATACTGCAAATCATCTCTTTTCTGTGACAACCATTTTTATATATTAAGTAGGGTTCATGAAAAAATATTAATGATAGTTAATTTGTGTATCCCTTTAGGAGCATCCCACAAATCTGCACCAGATAAAACATTTTAGCTCTGGTAAAATACACTGTATTGTTGGCTGAATGTCCTTTGGGTGGTGGACCATTCTTGATACACAAGGGAAACTGATGAGCGTGAAAAACCCAGCAGCTTTGCAGTTCTTGACACAAACTGGTGCGCCTGGCACCTACTACAATATCCCGTTCAAAGGCACTTCAATCTGTTGTCTTGCCCATTTACCATCTGAATGGCACACACACATACACAATCCATGTCTCAAATGTCTCAAGACTAAAAAATCCTTCTTTAACCTGTCTCCTGCCCTTCATCTACACCGATTAATGTGGATTGAACAGGTGACATCAATAAGGAAGCATAGCTTTCACCTGCATTCACCTGGTCAGTCCTAATGTTTTGTACACTCAGTGTAGGTCCTCAGGTCTGAACGGTTTGGGCTACAGACAGGGGGTTTATGCATTGTAAAGGTGCAACCACAGACACAAAGTCATGCTCTGTTTGTTTCAATGGCAGAGGCTGTGGTTCAGCTAAGACCAGAGACATACAGTACCAGATGGTACAGCTAAGACCAGAGACATACAGTACCAGATGGTTCAGCTAAGACCAGAGACATACAGTACCAGATGGTACAGCTAAGACCAGAGTACCAGTCAAAAGTGTGGACAAACCTGCTACTCATCACAGAGTTTTTCTTCATTTTGACTATTTTCTACATTGTAGAATAATAGTGAAGACATCAAAACTATGAAATAACACATATGGAATCATGTAGTAAATAGAAAAGTGTTAAACAAATCTAAATATATTTTATATTTGAGATTCTTCAAATAACCACCCTTTGCCTTGATGACAGCTTTGCACACTCTTGGCATTCTCTCAACCAGCTTCATAAGGTAGTCACCTGGAATGCATTTCAATTGACAGGTGTGCCTTGTTAAAAGTTCATTTGTGGAATGCCTTTCTACAGTCTAGAAAATAGTCAAAATAAAGAAAAACCCTGTAATGAGTAGCTGTGTCCAAACTTTTGATTGGTACTGTATATGAAGAAATAAAACCTATTCAGACTTGCCTGTGCTAATGGTTTTCACAGACAAAGTCAAAAGATCCAAATCTCTTTGCTCGTGATACGCGCCTCTCAAGTGATCCAAATGTAAACACAGCCTGAGAACACTGGATTTCAAACAACCACACAGATGTAACACCATGTGACGTTTACTGTCTTATCTGACCTCCACTAGTGCTCCCAAGGCAACAGTCCAATGTGCTTTCCACAGGTCACGTTTATCAGTGAGAGATTATATTATCAAGATTAGGAGAAGTTTTGTGGCACACCTGAGAGTTCCTCAAGGCACACCATTTGGGAACCACTGACCAGAACTAGGATCAGCTGTCCCCTCACCTAATCCTAACCTAAATCATTAGTGGGGTTTAGGGCTGTTTAACACCAGGTTCTACAACATCAGGGCTGGTTAACACCAGGTTCTACAACATCAGGGCTGGTTAATACCAGAGCTGGTTAACACCAGGTTTTACAACATCAGGGCTGGTTAACACCAGGTTCTACAACATCAGGGCTGGTTAACACCAGGTTCTACAACATCAGGGCTGGTTAACACCAGGTTCTACAACATCAGGGCTGGTTAACACCAGGTTTTACAACATCAGGGCTGGTTAACACCAGGTTTTACAACATCAGGGCTGGTTAACACCAGGTTCAACAACATCAGGGCTGGTTAACACCTGGTTCTACAACATCAGGGCTGGTTAACACCAGGTTCTACAACATCAGGGCTGGTTAACACCAGGTTTTACAACATCAGGGCTGGTTAACACCAGGTTCTACAACATCAGGGCTGGTTAACACCAGGTTTTACAACATCAGGGCTGGTTAACACCAGGTTCTACAACATCAGGGCTGGTTAACACCAGGTTCTACAACATCAGGGCTGGTTAACACCAGGTTCAACAACATCAGGGCTGGTTAACACCAGGTTCTACAACATCAGGGCTGGTTAACACCAGGTTTTAGAACGTCAGGGCTGGTTAACACCAGGTTTTAGAACATCAGGGCTGGTTAACACCAGGTTCTACAACATCAGGGCTGGTTAACACCAGGTTTTACAACATCAGGGCTGGTTAACACCAGGTTCTACAACATCAGGGCTGGTTAACACCAGGTTTTACAACATCAGGGCTGGTTAACACCAGGTTCTACAACATCAGGGCTGGTTAACACCAGGTTTTAGAACGTCAGGGCTGGTTAACACCAGGTTTTAGAACATCAGGGCTGGTTAACACCAGGTTCTACAACATCAGGGCTGGTTAACACCAGGTTTTACAACATCAGGGCTGGTTAACACCAGGTTCTACAACATCAGGGCTGGTTAACACCAGGTTTTACAACATCAGGGCTGGTTAACACCAGGTTCTACAACATCAGGGCTGGTTAACACCAGGTTCTACAACATCAGGGCTGGTTAACACCAGGTTCAACAACATCAGGGCTGGTTAACACCAGGTTCTACAACATCAGGGCTGGTTAACACCAGGTTTTAGAACGTCAGGGCTGGTTAACACCAGGTTTTAGAACATCAGGGCTGGTTAACACCAGGTTTTAGAACATCAGGGCTGGTTAACACCAGGTTTTAGAACATCAGGGCTGGTTAACACCAGGTTTTACAACATCAGGGCTGGTTAACACCAGGTTTTAGAACATCAGGGCTGGTTAACACCAAGTTTTACAACATCAGGGCAGGTTAACACCAGTTTGCCCACACCTACTGAACCAGGATATCACATCTCTGAAGTCTCTACTGAACCAGGATACCACATCTCTGAAGTCTCTACTGAACCAGGATACCACATCTCAGAAGTCTCTACTGAACAAGAATACTGCATCTCTGAAGTCTCTCCTGAACCAGGATACCACATCTCTGAATGTCAGAGTCGTGTGTGTAGGTGGCAGGGAAGTCAGGCGCAGGAGAGTCAAACGGAGTGTAGAATTGAGTTTTTTAATGAAAGTCCAAATACATGCTCCATAACACTAATAAGAAACGAACAAACAAATATGGGTACGAAGACCCATCGCGCACCTATACACATAAAAACAATACTAACAAGAAACAATCTCTGACAAAGACATGAGGGGAAACAAAGGGTTAAATACACAAGAGAATAATGGATGGGATTGAAAACAGGTGTGTGGGAAGACAAGACAAAACCAACGGAAAATGAAAAATGGATCGATGATGGCTATAAGACCGGTGACGTCGACTGCCGAACACCGCCCAGACAAGGAGAGGCAACGACTTCGGCAGAAGTCGTGACACTGAAGTCTCTCCTGAATCAGGATACCACATCTCTGAAGTTTCTACTGAATCAGGATACCACATCTCTGAAGTCTCTCCTGAACCAGGATACCACATCTCTGAAGTCTCTACTGAACCAGGATACCACATCTCTGAAGGATACCACATCTCTGAAGTCTCTACTGAATCAGGATACCACATCTCTGAAGTCTCTACTGAACCAGGATACCACATCTCTGAAGTCTCTACTGAACCAGGATACAACATCTCTGAAGTCTCTACTGAACAAGAATACTGCATCCCTGTGCCGGAGACCCGATCCAGGCTGACCATTTGTGATCTGTCTCCCCCTCTATATTCTACTGTCTGAATATAAAAATGAAAGATTTTTTAATCTTCTCTGCTATTCAACAACAGTCCTGTCCTAAAGTAGTATGGTTCAGAACACAAAGTGTTGCCTTCTCGTGATTAATGCTGGAACAGCTGCTTCATAGCCATCTCACCGCGTACGTACAGCACTTTACATTGAACCGATCAATAGATGTGATTGATGTCTTACTAATGAGACGCCATACTGTCCTCAGAGGATTCCTGCATCCCAAACGGCATACTATTGCCTCTATAGTGCACTACGTTTGACCAGAGCTGGTCTGAAGTAGTGCACTATACTGTATAGTGAATAGGGTGCATTTTGGGGTTGAAGACCTGGTCAGCAAACAGCTGATCTGTTGCTCTGGTCTGACGTCTATCAATCAATTAATCAAATGTGTTTATAAAGCCCTTTTTACATCAGCCGATGTCACAAAGTGCTTGTACAGAAACCCAGCCTAAAACCACAATACAACAAGCAATGCAGATGTAGGAAATAACTATGTAGAAAGGCAGGAACCTAGGAAGAAACCTAGAGAGGAACCAAGCTCTGAGGGGTGGCCAGTCCTCCTCTGGCTGTGCCGGGTGGAGATTATAACAGTACACGATCTTCAAACGTTCATAGATGACCAGCAGGGTCAAATAATAATAATCACAGTGGTTGTCGGGGGTGCAACAGGTAAGCACCTTAGGAGTAAATGTCAGTTGGCTTTTTATAGCCCAGCATTCAGAGTTAGAGACAGTAGGTGCGGTAGAGAGCGAGAGTTGAAAACAGCAGGTCAGGGACAAGGTAGCACGTCCGGTGAACAGGTCATGGTTCCATAGCCACAGTTAGAACAGTTGAAACTGGAGCAGCAGCATGCCCAGTTGGACTGGGGACAGCAAGGAGTCATCAGGCCAGGTAGTCCTGAGGCATGGTCCTAGGGCTCAGGTCCTCCGGGAGGGGAGGGAGACAGAATTAAAGGGAGCATACTTAAATTCACACAGGACACAGGATAAGACAGGATAAATACTCCAGATATAACAGAATGACCCTAGCCCCCCGACACATAAAATATTACAGCATAAATACTCAAGGCTGAGAATAGGAGGGGTTGGGAGACACTGTGGTCCCGTCCGACGATGCCCCCGGACAGGGGCCAACCAGGTAGGATACCACCCCAACCAAAGCACAGCACCCACACCACTAGAGGGATATCTTCAAGCTTACTACCCTGAGACAAGGCTGAGTATAGCCCACGAAGAAATCCCCCACGGCACGAACCCGAGGGGGGCGCCAACCCGGACAGGAAGATCACGTCAGTGACTCAACCCACTCAAGTGACGCACCCCTCCTAGGGACGGGATGGAAGAGCACCAGTAAGCCAGTGACTCAGCCGCCGTAATAGAGTTAGAGGCAGAGAATCCCAGTGGAGAGAGGGGAACCGGCCAGGCAGAGACAGCAAGGGCGGTTCGTTGCTCCAGTGCCTTTCCGTTCACCTTCACAGCCCTGGGCCAGACAACACTCAATCATAGGACCTACTGAAGAGATGAGTCTTCAATAACTTCTGATGGACACCTGCTTTAAATGTTCCTCAGTCAGTTTCAAGATGGCGGTGACTATATATAAATCTCTATCAGAGCATGTGTCCATTTGTCTGAATGGGTAGACAGTTAGAACCTCTTGCAGGGCATTGAGGAGTGTACACTCTAAACATGTGTGGTTCAACAAGGGTTAATCTATGATCCTCAGAGTTCTTCGAAGAACCTTAGGTTTTTGGCCCTGAACATGGCACCCAAAAGGTTCTTCTAAGAACCCCATAGGAGGTGGGGTTCATCGAGGTGCCTCCTTAGTTGGTGGGGGGTTCATCGAGGTGCCTCCTTAGTTGGTGGGGGGTTCATCGAGGTGCCTCCTTAGTTGGTGGGGGGTTCATCGAGGTGCCACCTCAGTTGGTGGGGGATCTTGCAGGAACCTCCTTAGTTGGTGGGGGATCTTGCAAGAACCTCCTTAGTTGGTGGGGGATCTTGCAGGAACCTCCTTAGTTGGTGGGGGATCTTGCAGGAACCTCCTTAGTTGGTGGGGGATCTTGCAGGAACCTCCTTAGTTGGTGGGGGATCTTGCAGGAACCTCCTTAGTTGGTGGGGGATCTTGCAGGAACCTCCTTAGTTGGTGGGGGATCTTGCAGGAACCTCCTTAGTTGGTGGGGGATCTTGCAGGAACCTCCTTAGTTGGTGGGGGATCTTGCAGGAACCTCCTTAGTTGGTGGGGGATCTTGCAGGAACCTCCTTAGTTGGTGGGGGATCTTGCAGGAACCTCCTTAGTTGGTGGGGGATCTTACAGGAACCTCCTTAGTTGGTGGGGGATCTTGCAGGAACCTCCTTAGTTGGTGGGGGATCTTGCAGGAACCTCCTTAGTTGGTGGGGGATCTTGCAGGAACCTCCTTAGTTGGTGGGGGATCTTGCAGGAACCTAAGTGCCCAACTGAAACATTGTTACTTGAAAGGACAGCAGGTGCGAGCACTTAACTGAAACATGTAAAGAACTCCATAATCTAAGGTAACGTTTGTCCATTAAAAGATTTAAATGTATATTGATTTTATGATGATACCATCTGTCATTTTATATTTGTACAAATGTTTCTAAAACAGAAAATGGACACAATTCAATAGATATCAATCAACAAAGAGGTAAGATTATGTAGTCTATTAGAATATGTAGTCTATTAGAATATGTAGAATATGTAGTCTATTAGAATATGTAGAATATATAGTCTATATGAATATGTAGAATATATAGTCTATATGAATATGTAGTCTATTAGAATATATAGTCTATTAGAATATGTAGAATGTGTAGTCTATTAGAATATAGTCTATTAGAATATGTAGAATATATAGTCTATTAGAATATATGAATATATAGTATATTAGAATATGTAGAATATGTAGTATATTAGAATATGTAGAATATGTAGTCTATATGAATATGTAGAATATATAGTATATTAGAATATGTAGAATATATAGTCTATTAGAATATGTAGAATATATAGTCTATTAGAATATGTAGAATATATAGTATATTAGAATATGTAGAATATATAGTCTATTAGAATATGTAGTCTATATGAATATATAGTCTATTAGAATATGTAGTCTATTAGAATATATAGTCTATTAGAATATGTAGTATATTAGAATATGTAGTCTATTAGAATATGTAGTCTATATGAATATATAGTCTATTAGAATATGTAGTCTATATGAATATGTAGAATATGTAGTCTATTAGAATATGTAGAATATATAGTCTATTAGAATATATAGTATATTAGAATATGTAGAATATATAGTCTATTAGAATATGTAGTCTATATGAATATATAGTCTATTAGAATATGTAGTCTATTAGAATATATAGTCTATTAGAATATGTAGTATATTAGAATATGTAGTCTATTAGAATATGTAGTCTATATGAATATATAGTCTATTAGAATATGTAGTCTATATGAATATGTAGAATATGTAGTCTATTTGAATATGTAGTCTATTAGAATATGTAGTCTATTAGAATATATAGTCTATTAGAATATGTAGTCTATATGAATATGTAGAATATATAGTCTATTAGAATATGTAGTCTATATGAATATATAGTCTATTAGAATATGTAGTCTATTAGAATATATAGTCTATTAGAATATTTAGTCTATATGAATATGTAGAATATATAGTCTATTAGAATATGTAGTCTATTAGATTATGTAGTCTATATGAATATGTAGAATATATAGTCTATTAGAATATGTAGAATATATGAATATATAGTCTATTAGAATATGTAGTCTATTAGAATATGTAGTCTATTAGAATATGTAGAATATATGAATATATAGTCTATTAGAATATATAGTCTATTAGAATATGTAGTCTATTAGAATATGTAGTCTATTAGAATATGTAGTCTATATGAATATGTAGAATATGTAGTCTATTAGAATATGTAGTCTATTAGATTATGTAGAATATATGAATATATAGTCTATTAGAATATGTAGTCTATTAGAATATGTAGTCTATTAGATTATGTAGTCTATATGAATATGTAGAATATATAGTCTATTAGAATATGTAGTCTATTAGAATATGTAGAATATATGAATATATAGGCTATTAGAATATGTAGTCTATTAGAATATGTAGAATATATGAATATATAGTCTATATGAATATATAGTCTATTAGAATATGTAGTCTATATGAATATGTAGTCTATTAGAATATGTACTCTATTAGATTATGTAGTCTATATGAATATATAGTCTATTAGAATATGTAGACTATATGAATATGTAGAATATATGAATATGTCGTCTATATGAATATGTATGAAATATGAAACTCAATAAGAAATCACTTTATTATGAAGCCAAGATCAATAATATAAAGAATGATGGAAAAAAACTTTGTAGTATTTTAAAAGAAATTACTTAACTGAAACATGTAAAGAACTCCATAATCTAAGGTAACGTTTGTCCATTAAAAGATTTAAATGTATATTGATTTTATGATGATACCATCTGTCTTTTTATATTTGTACAAATCTTTCTAAAACAGAAAATGGACACAATTCAATAGATATCAATCAACAAAGAGGTAAGATTATGTAGTCTATTAGAATATGTAGTCTATTAGAATATGTAGAATATGTAGTCTATTAGAATATGTAGAATATATAGTCTATATGAATATGTAGTCTATTAGAATATGTAGAATATGTAGTCTATATGAATATGTAGAATATATAGTCTATATGAATATGTAGTCTATTAGAATATGTAGACTATGTAGTCTATATGAATATGTAGAATATATAGTATATTAGAATATGTAGAATATATAGTCTATTAGAATATGTAGAATATATAGTCTATTAGAATATGTAGAATATATGAATATATAGTATATTAGAATATGTAGAATATATGAATATATAGTCTATTAGAATATGTAGAATATATAGTCTATTAGAATATGTAGTCTATTAGAATATTTAGTCTATAAGAATATGAAGTCTATTAGAATATGTAGTCTATTATATTATGTAGTCTATATGAATATGTAGAATATATAGTCTATTAGATTATGTAGTCTATATGAATATGTAGAATATATAGTCTATTAGAATATGTAGTCTATTAGATTATGTAGTCTATATGAATATGTAGAATATATAGTCTATTAGAATATGTAGTCAATTAGATTATGTAGTCTATATGAATATGTAGACTATATAGTCTATTAGAATTGGTAGTCTATATGAATATGTAGAATATGTAGTCTATTAGAATATATAGTCTATTAGATTATGTAGTCTATATGAATATGTAGTCTATTAGAATATATAGTCTATATGATTATGTAGTCTATATGAATATATAGTCTATTAGAATATGTAGAATATATGAATATATAGTCTATTAGAATATGTAGACTATATGAATATGTAGAATATATGAATAAGTCGTCTATATGAATATGTATGAAATATGAAACTCAAGAAGAAATCACTTTATTGTGAAGCCAAGATCAATGATATAAAGAATGATGGGAAAAAACTTTGTAGTATTTTAAAATAAATGATGGTCAGAAAGACACATTCAACTCCATCTTTCATCAAATTAGATGGCTTATTCATCACAAAACCATTTGATGTTACCAATTATTTTTATGATTATTTCACTGGCAAAGTGGGCAAACTTAGGCAGGAAATGCCCACGACAAACAGTGAGCAGTTATATTCATGTATAAAAAAACTAATAATGAAAGAAAAGCAGTGCACGTTTGAATTTTGTTAAGTTAGTGTGGGAGAGGTGGAAAAATGAGTGTTAACAATCAATAATGACAAACCTCCTGGCATTGACAACTTCGATGGAAAGCCACTGAGGATGGTAGCTGACTCTATAGCCACTCCTATCTGTCATATGTTTAACCTGAGCCGAGAGAGAAGTCTTTGTCCTCAGGCCTGGAGGGAAGCCAATGTCATTCCGCTACCCAAGAGTGGTAAAGCGGCCTTTACTGGTTCAAATAGCAGACTTATCAGCTTGCTGCCAGCTCTTAGCAAACTGTTGGAAAAAATTGTGTTTGACCAAATACAATGACACAAATGACTGATGACTGGTTGAAAGAAATTGATAATAAGATTGTGGGAGATATACTGTTAGATTTCAATGCAGCCTTTGATATTACTGACCATAACCTGGCATTTTCAACCTCGCGTCCCACCTGGCCAACATCCGGTGAAATTGCAGAGCGCGAAATTCAAAAATACCAAATTCAAACATTTAACATTCTTGAAAATATATGTGTTAAACATCCAAATAAAGCTTAACAAAGAGCTGGAGTCAGTTTTGGAATGAGTGGCCAGTAATAAACTGGTCCTGAACATCTCTAACACTAAGAGCATTGTATTTGGTACAAATCATTCCTTAAGTGCTAGACCTCAGCTGAATATGGTAATGAATGGCATGGCTGCTGAACAAGTTGAGGTGACTGAATTACTTGGCGTTACCTGAGATTGTAAACTGTCATGGTCAAAACATATAGATTTAATGGTTGCAAAGATGGGGAGAGGTCTAGCTGTAATAAAGAGATGCACTGCTTTTTTGACACCACACTCCAAAAAGCAAGTTCTGCAGTCTCTAGTTTTGTCTAATCTTGATTACTGTCCAGTTGTGTGGTCCAGTGCTGCAAGGAAAGACCTAGTTAACCTGCAGCTGGCCCAGAACAGAGCGACACGTTTTGCTCTTAATTGTAATCAGAGGGCTAATATTAATACTATGCACGCCAGTCTCTCTTGGCTAAGAGTTGAGGAGAGATGGACTGCATCACTTCTTTTTATAAGAAACATTAATGTGTTTAAAATCACAAATTTTTGCATAGTCAACTTACACACATTTCTGACACACACACTTATCCCACCAGACATGCCACCAGGGGTCTTTTCATAGTCCCCAGATCCAGAAACAAATTCAAGAAAGTGAACAGTATTATATTGAGCTATTATTGCATTGAACTCCATTCCATCTCATATTGCTCAAATAAACAGCAAACCTGGTTTCAAAAAACAGATAAAGCAACACCTCATGGCTCTACTCTATTTGACCTGGACAGTTTATGCACCTACCCACACCACAGTTTTTATTGCGTTACTGGGAATCTTAGCAGAGGTAGACATGCTCAGGTTATTTTTATTAGTTTAGGGTGAGCTGCACACAGTGGACTTCCTCCTAGGGCACATCGGCCTCAGTGCTAACAGTATAACTTTGGTTCATTGGCACATGACTACTGCATACAATAGCCGTAAGATCAGCAGAGGCATTCAGGGCAGGCCTCCGTCTACTCCACTACGAGATGAGGATGAGGATGAGGAGGAGAAGCAGATGGAGATGACTTCCTCGGTAGGTAAGTCCCAGGTAACACAGACCATTAAAATACAGACAGATGAAGAGTCCCAGGTAACACAGACCATTAAAATACAGACAGATGAAGAGTCCCAGGTAGCACAGACCATTAAAACACAGACAGACGAAGAGTCCCAGGTAACACAGACCATTAAAATACAGACAGATGAAGAGTCCCAGGTAACACAGACCATTAAAATACAGACAGATGAAGAGTCCCAGGTAACACAGACCATTAAAATACAGACAGATGAAGAGTCCCAGGTAACACAGACCATTAAAACACAGACAGATGAAGAGTCCCAGGTAACACAGACCATTAAAACACAGACAGATGAAGAGTCCCAGGTAGCACAGACCATTAAAATACAGACAGATGAAGAGTCCCAGGTAGCGCAGACCATTAAAATACAGACAGATGAAGAGTCCCAGGTAACACAGACCATTAAAATACAGACAGATGAAGAGTCCCAGGTAGCACAGACCATTAAAATACAGACAGATGAAGAGTCCCAGGTAACACAGACCATTAAAATACAGACAGATGAAGAGTCCCAGGTAACACAGACCATTAAAACACAGACAGACGAAGAGTCCCAGGTAACACAGACCATTAAAATACAGACAGATGAAGAGTCCCAGGTAGCACAGACCATTAAAATACAGACAGATGAAGAGTCCCAGGTAGCACAGACCATTAAAATACAGACAGATGAAGAGTCCCAGGTAGCACAGACCATTAAAATACAGACAGATGAAGAGTCCCAGGTAACACAGACCATTAAAATACAGACAGATGAAGAGTCCCAGGTAACACAGACCATTAAAACACAGACAGATGAAGAGTCCCAGGTAGCACAGACCATTAAAATACAGACAGATGAAGAGTCCCAGGTAACACAGACCATTAAAACACAGACAGATGAAGAGTCCCAGGTAACACAGACCATTAAAACACAGACAGATGAAGAGTCCCAGGTAACACAGACCATTAAAATACAGACAGATGAAGAGTCCCAGGTAGCACAGACCATTAAAACACAGACAGATGAAGAGTCCCAGGTAACACAGACCATTAAAACACAGACAGATGAAGAGTCCCAGGTAACACAGACCATTAAAATACAGACAGATGAAGAGTCCCAGGTAACACAGACCATTAAAATACAGACAGATGAAGAGTCCCAGGTAGCACAGACCATTAAAATACAGACAGATGAAGAGTCCCAGGTAGCACAGACCATTAAAACACAGACAGATGAAGAGTCCCAGGTAACACAGACCATTAAAATACAGACAGATGAAGAGTCCCAGGTAACACAGACAGATGAAGAGTCCCAGGTAGAACAGGCCATTCGATTATGGGATACATCCATCAGGCCCAAGCAGCGTCCGGCAACAGGATTTTCACCCTCAACAGTTCCCTGTGTGTATCAAGAATGGTCCACCACCCAAAGGAAATCCAGACAACTGGACACAACTGTGGGAAGCATTGGAGTCGACATGGGCCAGCATGCCTGTTGAATGCTCATACAGATAATTGTATATGTGTGGGGTACAGAGATGAGGTAGTCATTCAGAAAATCATTATTATTGCACACAGAGTGAGTCCCAATGCAACTTATGTGACTTGTTAAGCAAAAATGTTAGACCTCAACTTATTTAGGCGTGCTGATGATTCATATTGAGATGTGATGATTCATATTGAGATGATTCATATTGAGATGTGATGATTCATATTGAGATGTGATGATTCATATTGAGATGCTGATGATTCATATTGAGATGCTGATGATTCATATTGAGATGTGATGATTCATATTGAGATGATTCATATTGTGTTGCTGATTTTAACCTGTATTCTACTGGGGGATGTGATGATTCATATTGAGATGTGATGATTCATATTGAGATGATTCATATTGTGTTGCTGATTTTAACCTGTATTCTACTGGGGGATGTGATGATTCATATTGAGATGTGATGATTCATATTGAGATGATTCATATTGTGTTGCTGATTTTAACCTGTATTCTACTGGGGGATGTGATGATTCACATTGAGATGCTGATGATTCATATTGAGATGATTCATATTGTGTTGCTGATTTTAATCTGTATTCTACTGGGGGATGTGATGATTCACATTGAGATGCTGATGATTCATATTGAGATGATTCATATTGTGTTGCTGATTTTAACCTGTATTCTACTGGGGGATGTGATGATTCATATTGAGATGCTGATGATTCATATTGAGATGATTCATAGTGTTGCTGATTTTAACCCTTGTATTCTACTGGGGGATGTGATGATTCATATTGAGATGTGATGATTCATATTGAGATGATTCATAGTGTTGCTGATTTTAACCCTTGTATTCTACTGGGGGATGTGATGATTCAAAGGGGTTGAATACTTATTGACTCAAGACATTTCAGATTTTCATTTGGAATTAGTTTGTAGAAATAAAAAAAACATACATTGTGTGTAGTAGGCCTGTGTCAAAAAAAAATCTTTATTAAATCCAGGTTGTGACAAAATGTGGTAAAAGTCAAGGGGTGTGAACACTTTCTGAAGCCTCTGTATGTTAATTGTTAATGACAGAAATTGGACATTTGCTAATGACAACATAAAATGGCAACACTCAAGTAAAGTTTCAACTACACTTTTAAAATGTGATGCAAGATGTTTTTTGTATGGTCACAAGACATTGACAAATAATTCACTGCAACAAAACGTGCAGTTTCAAAGTAACGTATATAAAACGTAAACAGGTACGTTAAACAAAAACAAAAAAAGTGACATGAAGTATCAGATGCTAAACCTGAACAGGATTATGGGTAAACTAAAAACATTTTTTTTAAAGGCTTCCATCCATTCACTGCGCAATAATAAAAATGGAAAAGCTTGTAAAAACATCGGACCTGGATTAAGTGCATCATGTGGATATAATCAGATGCCTACATCCAGAACATGACAACATTTCCTGCACTGTATAATTAATTGTACAAAACAAAAATTGTATTTAATTCCCAATAGAACTAATTCCTTGTTTCTCTCGAACATGACTTCAAGAACTGATTACATGATTTCATTGAGAAAAGTAACTTGATTTTAGTTCCAGTTCCTTCTTGGAAAAGTACAGTTTGTGATGAGATGGCAGGTAGAATATATTTGTAACTAATTCAAAAATGTAACAGGGAGTGTTGACCAGGACATCAGATGTAACGGGGAGTGTTGACCAGGACATCCGATGTAACAGTTCAGTGTTGACCAGGACATCAGATGTAACGGGGAGTTTTTGACCAGGACATCAGGTGTAACGGGCAGTGTTGACCAGGACATCAGGTGTAATAGGCAGTGTTGACCAGGACATCAGATGTAACAGTTCAGTGTTGACCAGGACATCAGATGTAACGGGGAGTGTTGACCAGGACATCAGGTGTAACGGGGAGTGTTGACCAGGACATCAGATGTAACGGGGAGTGTTGACCAGGACATCAGGTGTAACGGGCAGTGTTGACCAGGACATCAGGTGTAATAGGCAGTGTTGACCAGGACATCAGATGTAACAGTTCAGTGTTGACCAGGACATCAGATGTAACAGGCAGTGTTGACCAGGACATCAGATGTAACAGTTCAGTGTTGACCAGGACATCAGATGTAACAGTTCAGTGTTGACCAGGACATCAGATGTAACAGGCAGTGTTGACCAGGACATCAGATGTAACAGTTCAGTGTTGACCAGGACATCAGATGTAACGGGGAGTGTTGACCAGGACATCAGATGTAACAGTTCAGTGTTGACCAGGACATCAGATGTAACAGTTCAGTGTTGACCAGGACATCAGATGTAACAGGCAGTGTTGACCAGGACATCAGATGTAACAGTTCAGTGTTGACCAGGACATCAGATGTAACAGTTCAGTGTTGACCAGGACATCAGACGTAACAGGCAGTGTTGACCAGGACATCAGATGTAACAGTTCAGTGTTGACCAGGACATCAGATGTAACAGTTCAGTGTTGACCAGGACATCAGATGTAACGGGGAGTGTTGACCAGGACATCAGATGTAACAGTTCAGTGTTGACCAGGACATCAGATGTAACAGGCAGTGTTGACCAGGACATCAGATGTAACGGGGAGTGTTGACCAGGACATCAGATGTAACAGGCAGTGTTGACCAGGTCATCAGATGTAACAGTTCAGTGTTGACCAGGACATCAGACAATATTGACACAGAACTCAATGAATTGCAGATGGTGGGATTCTGTATAGTACTTAGAGAAGTATATTTGATTAGGATGGACCAGCCTCTGCTGATGTGTCTGTTTGTTCTGACTTCATCATAGAACATGGAAAGGGGGATACCTAGTCAGTTGTACAACTGAATGCATTCAACTGAAATGTGCCTTCTGCATTTAACCCAACCCCCTCTGAATCAGAGAGGTGCGGGGGGCTGCCTTAATCGACATCCAAGTCTTCGGCGCCCGGGGAACAGTGGGTTAACTGTTTTGTTCAGAGGCGATTTTTACCTTGTCAACTTGGGGATTCGATCCAGCAACCTTTCGGTTACTGGCCCATCGATACAATATATTAAAACACATGTAGGTAACACTTTTCTGTTCTACCTTTTTACACTCCTTCTGACATCAAAATAATAGTTATTTTCCCAATATACAATCTGGCACAGAGATACACACTGTAGAAATGATTTACAGACACACACATATATATAAAAACGTGTTTTTGGCTGTAAAAGTAGACCCGGCAATATGACATCATCCACAGTGGGGAGACTTCCTGCTTACAGACGTCAACAGTAATTCAAGACTGCCACGGTTGGGGTCCCCCCCCCCCCCAATAATCACCCCTGTTCCCTAGAGCCACGCAAAGGGAGGTAAGAGATCGGTTGATGCAAAGTAATGACTGCCTATGGTGGTGTGCCACGTCACGGGACTGTGCAGTTGGGCATCAGACGGCTATATCATATGACGTGGTGAGCTGATAGTACCTATTTCAGGTGTTGTGAGATCGTCTGTCGTCGGGAGCAACGTGACTTTTATCATGGCAGTCTTGGCCAACTCTGCTGTTGTTTTCTGTGTCCCCAGCTGTGTGTGACGACATCACGGTTCAGACAAAGTGGGCCTCACCGGGAGCGCTGGGTTTGGGCCGGGGTCTCAGTCTTTGGTGCGGTGGTTTGGCCTCAGTGGGGCTGAGGTCCTCTGGGCTGCTGGGGGGAGGGGACCGGGGAGGTGGAAGGTCAGCGGAGGTCTCAACCTCAGGGTCAACACTAACAGAGCTGTCCACTGAGTCCCGTGGACAGTGTATGGCGAGGTTTGAGGTCTGAAGGGTGGCGGTGGTAACCACAGGGGTAGAGGAGAAAGTAATGGTGGAGGAACGGGAGGAAGCGAGGAGGAGGAGAGCAGTAGGAGAAGTTGAGGAAGAGGTTTTAACAGTAGGAGAGGTCGGGGAAGAGGTTTTAACAGTAGGAGATGTCGGGGAAGAGGTTTTAACAGTAGGAGAGGTCGGAAAAGAGGTTTTAACAGTAGGAGAGGTCGGAGAAGAAATTTTAACATTAGGAGAGGTCGGAGAAGAGGTTTTAACAGTAGGAGAGGTCGGAGAGGTCGGGGAAGAGGTTTTAACAGTAGGAGAGGTCGGAGAGGTTGGGGAAGAGGTTTTAACAGTAGGAGAAGTCTGGGAAGAGGTTTTAACAGTAGGAGAGGTCGGGGAAGAGGTTTTAACAGTAGGCGAGGTCGGGGAAAAGGTTTTAACAGTAGGAGAGGTCGGAGAAGAGGTTTTAACAGTAGGAGAGGTCGGAGAAGAGGTTTTAACAGTAGGAGAGGTCGGAGAGGTCGGGTAAGAGGTTTTAACAGTAGGAGAGGTCGGAGAGATCGGGAAAGAGGTTTTAACAGTAGCAGAGGTCGGAGAAGAAATTTTAACATTAGGAGAGGTCGGGGAAGAGGTTTTAACAGTAGGAGAGGTCGGAGAGGTCGGGGAAGAGGTTTTAACAGTAGGAGAAGTCGGGGAAGAGGTTTTAACAGTAGGAGAGGTCGGGGAAGAGGTTTTAACAGTAGGAGAGGTCGGGGAAGAGGTTTTAACAGTAGGAGAGGTCGGGGAAGAGGTTTTAACAGTAGGAGAGGTCGGAGAAGAGGTTTTAACAGTAGGAGAGGTCGGAGAGGTCGGGTAAGAGGTTTTAACAGTAGGAGAGGTCGGGGAAGAGGTTTTAACAGTAGGAGAGTTCGGGGAAGATGTTTTAACAGTAGGAGAGGTCGGGGAAGAGGTTTTAACAGTAGGAGAGGTCGGGCAAGAGGTTTTAACAGTAGGAGAGGTCGGAGAGGTCAGAGAAGAGGTTTTAACAGTAGGAAAAGTCGGGGAAGAGGTTTTAACAGTAGAAGTTGGGGACATATTGATGGGGCTAGTGGTCCCAGAGGTACTTGATGATGGCCAGCCTCTCGTGCCTGAAGAACCAGGAGGCTTGTAGAAGGTTCCGGGCGGAGGCTGCAGATTCCTTGGTTGTCTGAACGCTATGGGGGAGTTGGTAGATGTTCTTGTCTCCCCATCACCTCCAGCAGCAGAGTTCGGCCTGTCCTTAGTCTCCTCTCTGTCTCTTCTGGACGTCTGGCCAGCCTTCACCGACACCGGGCTGCTGGGTAATATGGTGCCGACACTACCACTGGATGGGAGAGCAGAGCTAGTCGGCCCAGATACGGAAAGTTGTGTCGGCATCGTCGGCTGCTTCCCTGTCGGCTGTGTTCCGGGGCCAGTACCGGCAGGCGGTAAATTAGCCATGATCATGGCGGTGCGTGGCGTGACATCGTAGTGTTTATACTTCCTATCCCAGGTCCTACGCTGCACGACCTGGGGATTGAAGGGTGTGATAAAATAGGTACTGACCCTTGACCCCTCACCAATCCGAGGCTTTTCCTTCTCCGGTTCGGCCGACTCCATGATGGAGTCAGCGGTGGGATCCAACATGGCGGCGTCGTTGCTGTTCCTCTCAACGACCTGAGAGATGAGATTGTACTTTATTAATCCTCATGACGGGAAATACTGTCGGTGTATCATACTTACAGCCACAGAAATGAAAAAGAGCAATACTACACCACATTAAAAACCATCAGAAGACAATTCCAGTATATTGTCCTAAAAAAAAAAACTATTAAAGTGATGAGTGTTGACCTGGGAGGGGGTGGGGAGGGGCAGGCGCTCCAAGGGCATGCTGATTGGTCGGAACAGTATTCTAGAGCGCTGGGTGCGAAGTTGGACCCGAGGGGCCGTAGAGGAGGTAGAGGAGGAGAGATTGATGCTGGGACGACCAAACACAAGGGTAGACCTCTGTACCTATGGGACAAGACAGACAGAAATGAGCTTCGTTGCTGATTCCATAACTCTGACACTTTAGCAATGACATTGAACCTGTTGATGTTGCAATGATGATTAATATGCACTGTCCCTGTGAAATACATTTCAGAACTAACTAACTCTCTCACTCAGAAACAAACCTTGGGAGAAGCAGCAGAGCCGACGTCGTTGAGTCTCTCCAGGGCTGTTAACTCTCTCCTGTCTGGTCCGGTCCTTCCTGTCTTCACCTCATCCAGGATATGAGAGGATGGGATGACCGACGAGTGTCTCTTGTAGACTTCGGTGCTCTGCTTGGAAACAAGCCAAAAGGTTTAGGAACGACAAAGACCCACAACAAAGCCAAACAGTCAATTGATTCTTACCGAGGTGGTCAATCTTTAAATACGACCCTGTCCCCCCCCCCATACAACCTCGTCCGCCCCCATACAACCTCGTCTCCCCCCCCCCATACAACCTCGTCCACCCCCCCCCCCATACAACCTCGTCCGCCCCCCCCCCCATACAACCTCGTCCGCCCCGTACAACCTCGTCCGCCCCCCCTCATACAACCTCGTCTCCCCCCCCCATACAACCCCGTCCGCCCCCCCCCCCATACAACCTCGTCCGCCCCGTACAACCTCGTCCGCCCCCCCTCATACAACCTCGTCCGCCCCGTACAACCTCGTTCGCCCCGTACAACCTCGTCCGCCCCGTACAACCTCGTCTCCCCCCCCCCCCCCATACAACCTCGTCCGCCCCCCCCCCATACAACCTCGTCCGCCCCGTACAACCTCATCCGCCCCCCCCCATACAACCTCGTCCGCCCCCCCCCCCCATACAACCTCGTCCGCCCCGTACAACCTCGTCCGCCCCGTACAACCTCGTCCCCCCCCCCATACAACCTCGTCCGCCCCCCCCCCCATACAACCTCGTCCGCCCCGTACAACCTCGTCCGCCCCCCCCCCCATACAACCTTGTCCGCCCCGTACAACCTCGTCCGCCCCGTACAACCTCGTCCGCCCCGTACAACCTCGTGTCCCCCCCCCCATACAACCTCGTCCGCCCCGTACAACCTCGTCCGCCCCCCCCCCATACAACCTCGTCCGCCCCGTACAACCTCGTCCGCCCCCCCCCCATACAACCTCGTCCGCCCCGTACAACCTCGTCCGCCCTACACAATTGCCACCTTTGATTGATATAATAAATAACCCCTAAAAATGTGGGTTTCCTCAGACTCCAGTTCATCTCCTCTGCAATGGGTCGGATTTGCAGAAATGATTGAATCATTCAAGACACTTGGACCTCCTCACCTCCTTGATGTCGAGCAGGGAGGCGGAGCGACGGTTGAGTCTCTGCTCCTCCTGAAGGGTGAGTCGGGTGGAGGTCTGGTCCGCCGTGGAGGTGGAGGTCTGGTCCGCCGTGGAGGTGGGTGAGGAGGAAGAGGAGACGGTGCTGGCCACGTCAAAGATCATCTGGAAGTGACGTACCAGCAACTCCACCATCAGTGCCTGGGAGGATACAAGTCATCAGTGAATAAAGGAGCAAAAACTAAGGTGACCATTTTGATTTGTAAAAGTCACAGGCAACACTTTTCATAACAATACATTTCATTTACACAGCGCTTTTCATTACAAGAGTTATTGATTGGTCATAGACTGTATAACGAGTCCCCAGGTACACACCTGGTAGGGTTAGTCCCCAGGTACACACCTGGTAGGGTTAGTCCCCAGGTACACACCTGGTAAGGGTTAGTCCCCAGGTACACACCTGGTAAGGGTTAGTCCCCAGGTACACACCTGGTAAGGGTTAGTCCCCAGGTACACACCTGGTAAGGGTTAGTCTACAGGTACACACCTGGTAAGGGTTAGTCCCCAGGTACACACCTGGTAGGGTTAGTCTACAGGTACACACCTGGTAAGGGTTAGTCCCCAGGTACACACCTGGTAGGGTTAGTCCCCAGGTACACACCTGGTAGGGTTAGTCCCCAGGTACACACCTGGTAGGGTTAGTCCCCAGGTACACACCTGGTAGGGTTAGTCCCCAGGTACACACCTGGTAGGGTTAGTCTACAGGTACACACCTGGTAGGGTTAGTCCCCAGGTACACACCTGGTAGGGTTAGTCCCCAGGTACACACCTGGTAGGGTTAGTCCCCAGGTACACACCTGGTAGGGTTAGTCCCCAGGTACACACCTGGTAGGGTTAGTCCCCAGGTACACACCTGGTAGGGTTAGTCCCCAGGTACACACCTGGTAGGGTTAGTCCCCAGGTACACACCTGGTAGGGTTAGTCCCCAGGTACACACCTGGTAGGGTTAGTCCCCAGGTACACACCTGGTAGGGTTAGTCCCCAGGTACACACCTGGTAGGGTTAGTCCCCAGGTACACACCTGGTAGGGTTAGTCTACAGGGTACTCACCTGGTAAGGGTTAGTCTACAGGGTACTCACCTGGTAAGGGTTAGTCTACAGGGTACTCACCTGGTAAGGGTTAGTCTACAGGGTACTCACCTGGTAAGGGTTAGTCTACAGGTACTCACCTGGTAGGGTTAGTCCCCAGGTACACACCTGGTAAGGGTTAGTCTACAGGTACTCACCTGGTAAGGGTTAGTCTACAGGTACTCACCTGGTAAGGGTTAGTCCCCAGGTACTCACCTGGTAAGGGTTAGTCTACAGGTACTCACCTGGTAAGGGTTAGTCTACAGGTACTCACCTGGTAAGGGTTAGTCCCCAGGTACTCACCTGGTAAGGGTTAGTCCCCAGGTACACACCTGGTAAGGGTTAGTCCCCAGGTACACACCTGGTAAGGGTTAGTCCCCAGGTACTCACCTGGTAAGGGTTAGTCTACAGGTACTCACCTGGTAAGGGTTAGTCCCCAGGTACTCACCTGGTAAGGGTTAGTCCCCAGGTACTCACCTGGTAAGGGTTAGTCCCCAGGTACTCACCTGGTAAGGGTTAGTCCCCAGGTACTCACCTGGTAAGGGTTAGTCCCCAGGTACTCACCTGGTAAGGGTTAGTCCCCAGGTACTCACCTGGTAAGGGTTAGTCCCCAGATACACACCTGGTAAGGGTACATTTACAGGAACTCACCTGGTAGGGGTAGTCTACAGGTACTCACCTGGTAAGGGTAATCAACCAGAGAAGACAGGGAAACCTCTGCATCAGTCTGTCGTGGTTTGACCAGCGTAGGGCCGAAAATAATGCCCAGGTTACTGGCTGTCATCTTGTTTTCCTCCGCCTGCTCTGTCACTCTGAGAGGTACATATTAACACAATATTAACCGATTAAGAATAATATTAATAATGTAATATTTACAGGTGGAGGATATGATTTCCTAATATCTGTCTCTGGGGGAGGGGAGAGATTGGTGTCGACAACATACAGTCAGAAAGGGATACTGCTTGATGTATTCCACGTTACAGCCTTTTCCCCCTCACCCATCTACATACAATACCCCATAATGAAAGTGAAAACATTCAGATTTTCCCCCTCACATTTATTAAAATGAAAATAGAAAAACAGATCTCTCATTTACTTAAGTATTCACACCCCTGAGTTAATACTTGTTAGAATGACCTTTGGCAGCAATTACAGCTGTGAGGCTTTCTGGGTAAGTCTTTAAGAGCTTTGCACACCTGGATTGTACAATATTTGCACATTATTCTTTATAAAATTCTTTAAGCTCTGTCAAGTTGTATTGTTGATCATTTCTTGACAGCCATTTTCAGGTCTTGCCATAGATTTTCAAGCCGTTTTAGGTCAAAACTGTATCTAAGCCACCCGAGAAACATTCAACATCGTCTTGGTAAGCAACTCCAGTGTATATTTGGCCTTGTGTTTCAGGTTGTTGTCCTGCTGAAAAGGTGAATTCATCTCCCAGTGTCTGGTGGAAAGCAGACTGAACCAGGTTTTCCTCTAGGATTGTGCCTGTGTGTTTGAGTAAATTATAGCTCTACAAATGTATTGTATAAAATTGTTAGATTTGGTCCTTCCTGATGACAAGCATACCCATAACATGATGCAGCCGCCACCATGCTTGAAAAAATGAAGAGTGGTACTCAGTGTTATGTTGGATTCACCCTCAACACTTTGTAAAGTTAATTTCTTTGACACATTTTTTTGCAATTTCACTTTAGTGCCCGATTGCAAACAGGATGCATGTTTTGAAATATTTTCATTCTGTACAGGCTTCCTTCTTTTCACTCTGTCGTTTAGGTTAGCATTGTGGAGTAACTACAATGTTGTTGATCCATCCTCAGTTTTCTCCTATCACAGCAATTAAACTCTAACTGTTTTAAAGTCACCATTGGCCTCATGGTGAAATCTCTGAGTGGTTTCCTTCCTCACCTGTGTTGAATCTGTGTTTGAAATTCACTGCTCGACTGAGGGACCTTACAGATAATTGTATGTGTGGAGGTACAGAGATGAGGTAGTCATTCAGACATCATGTTAAACACTATTATTGAACACAGAGTCCAAGCAACTTATTATGTGACTTGTTAAGCAAATGTTTACTCCTGAACTTATTTAGGCTTGTCATAACAAAGGGGTTGAACACTTATTGATTCAAAACATTTCAGATTTTCATTTTTATTTTAAATTTGTAAACATTTCTAAAAACATAATTCCACTTTGACATTAGGGGCTGTTGTGTGTAGATCAGTGACACAACGTCTCAATTTAATCAATTTTAAATTCAAGATGTAACACAACAAACTGTTGAAAAAGTCAAGGGGTGTGAATACTTTCTGAAGGCACTGTATCTAGTCCAGACAGACTGGCTGCCTTCCACAATGTTCCAGCCATAGAGATGTATAGAGATCACAATGTGACACTGTTCCAGCCATAGAGATGTATAGAGATCACAATGTAACACTGTTCCAGCCATAGAGATGTATAGAGATCACAATGTAACACTGTTCCAGCCATAGAGATGTATAGAGATCACAATGTAACACTGTTCCAGCCATAGAGATGTATAGAGATCACAATGTGACACTGTTCCAGCCATAGAGATGTATAGAGATCACAATGTAACACTGTTCCAGCCATAGAGATGTATAGAGATCACAATGTAACACTGTTCCAGCCATAGAGATGTATAGAGATCACAACGTGACACTGTTCCAGCCATAGAGATGTATAGAGATCACATGACACTGTTCCAGCCATAGAGATGTATAGAGATCACATGACACTGTTCCAGCCATAGAGATGTATAGAGATCACAACGTGACACTGTTCCAGCCATAGAGATGTATAGAGATCACATGACACTGTTCCAGCCATAGAGATGTATAGAGATCACATAACACTGTTCCAGCCATAGAGATGTATAGAGATCACAACGTGACACTGTTCCAGCCATAGAGATGTATAGAGATCACAATGTGACACTGTTCCAGCCATAGAGATGTATAGAGATCACAATGTAACACTGTTCCAGACGTAGAGATGTATAGAGATCACAATGTAACACTGTTCCAGACGTAGAGCCTGGTAACAGTGTGGGACTGTTTGGGACTTGGGGGGGGGGGGGGGGGGGGGGGGGGGTTACTGAGAAATGATAATCAATTCAAATTCTGAGCGAATCCCAGTAGTTTAGAGTTTCTAAACCACTGAGGTAGCAGGAACACCTGGCCCCAGAGTTACTAAACCACTGAGGTAGCAGGAACACCTGGCCCCAGAGTTACTAAACTACCGAGGTAGCAGGAACACCTGGCCCCAGAGTTACTAAACTACCGAGGTAGCAGGAACACCTGGCCCCAGAGTTACTAAACCACTGAGGTAGCAGTAACACCTGGCCCCAGAGTTACTAAACCACTGAGGTAGCAGTAACACCTGGCCGCAGAGTTTCTAAACTACTGAGGTAGCAGGAACACCTGGCCCCAGAGTTACTAAACCACTGAGGTAGTAGGAACACCTGGCCCCAGAGTTTCTAAACTACTGAGGTAGCAGGAACACCTGGCCCCAGAGTTACTAAACTACCGAGGTAGCAGGAACACCTGGCCCCAGAGTTTCTAAACTACTGAGGTAGCAGGAACACCTGGCCCCAGAGATTCTAAACTACTGAGGTAGCAGGAACACCTGGCCCCAGAGTTTCTAAACTACTGAGGTAGCAGGAACACCTGGCCCCAGAGTTTCTAAACCACTGAGGTAGCAGGAACACCTGGCCCCAGAGTTACTAAACCACTGAGGTAGCAGGAACACCTGGCCCCAGAGTTTCTAAACTACTGAGGTAGCAGGAACACCTGGCCCCAGAGTTTCTAAACTACTGAGGTAGCAGGAACACCTGGCCCCAGAGTTACTAAACTACCGAGGTAGCAGGAACACCTGGCCCCAGAGTTACTAAACTACTGAGGTAGCAGGAACACCTGGCCCCAGAGTTTCTAAACTACTGAGGTAGCAGGAACACCTGGCCCCAGAGTTTCTAAACTACTGAGGTAGCAGGAACACCTGGCCCCAGAGTTTCTAAACTACTGAGGTAGCAGGAACACCTGGCCCCAGAGTTACTAAACTACCGAGGTAGCAGGAACACCTGGCCCCAGAGTTTCTAAACTACTGAGGTAGCAGGAACACCTGGCCCCAGAGTTTCTAAACTACTGAGGTAGCAGGAACACCTGGCCCCAGAGTTTCTAAACTACTGAACCGTCTTCGATATCACCGTTCATACTAATAGTTAGTCAGCGTAACTCTGCTAGTCGTCCTGTAACACGATGTACACCGTCTTCAAATAGAAAAAGGTAAGACATGCCAGCAAAGGCAGAATGATGTCATGGCTGTGCAGAACACTAATCTCAGTAAAAAGTGCAACCACTGTCTTTTCAGCCTGCAGTGCTGGAGTACTAAACCAAGTCTTGTGTCATTAATTTATTGTAGCCACTAGATGGCGGTGATACAGCTTAAAGACATTTACAAACTTGGCAAACCAATTTGAAGAAGACAACGTTCTCTGATCATTGGCTGATCACTCTCAACCCATAGGAAACCCCCACCCAGTTGACTACTTTCAAATGGTGGAAGCCCTCAATAGCAATGTCCATGCATAAATGGGTTATTTCCATATAATGATCTCTTATACATCTCTATGGAACATGGAAGCGAGTCACTGCCTTATCAGCTTGCTACCCTGGCGTCAACATCCCCGACACAAAGTAGTAGCAAAGTAGTAGCTAGCTAGCTATATGGAGAACACAGAAGTTATTTTTAAAGGAGTGCATTTTGCAAATGACTAGTTTACATCATCTACCTTCACTAAAACCACTGCAAAGGTTTTGCATCGGGAAATGTCCGAGAGAATCCGACATCCTGCCCAAAACACATAACTTACTCCGAGGCTCCCATGCAGAAGCTACTTTCTGTCTCTAACACAACAACTGAAATTAAATTATAGAAAAAAAAGAAATAGGAATGTTTTTATTAAACTAAAACTGAATAAAACCTAGAAAATCAAGTCAGAAAACTGAAACATTTTTATAAACGATTAGAAATACAAAACAAATATAAAACAGAAAACTACAATAACCTTGGTTTGGTGCATTTCTACCCATCTCTTACCTGTGTAGGTGAGCTATGAGGAAAGGGTTCTGTAGTGTAGGTGTATATACCCATCTCTTACCTGTGTAGGTGTGCGACGAGGAAGCGTAGGGTCTTGTAGTTTGCAGCAGGTAGCTGTCGTAACAGGTCTCTAATCTTAAAGATGACTCGATTGAGTTTGATACTGGGCTGGTCTCCTCCAGGCTGGCTGGTTCTCAGGGGAGACTGCTCTCCCTCTACCCCAGGCTGGGTGCCTCCTGGTCGGGGTTGTTCTCCCCCTGGCCGCCCCTGGTCCTGGAGGGCCCTGGCTGCAGCCTTCTCTTCGATGATCACCCTCTGGCTCTCCTTGGCCAATCCGATGAAGTCATTATAGTAACGGTACAGGATCAGCGGCTCTGGTAACTACAGAAGATACAAATCAATCGAAAAATCAATCAATATCTTTGGGAAACGGGTTGTTCATTATTATATTAGAACGATCTAGTGGTGTAAAACAAGGATGTTCTTTATCCCCATTGGAATTTAAAACTGTCCCACCTGTCTCAGGTAGAGTTTGAGCACGTTGCCGATGTCGTGGGGTGAGAGGTCTGAGAGCTCAACCAGGTCCTTGCCGTTCTCAAACGCCTGACACAGCTTCTCCACACGAGACTTAGACCCGTTCACGCGGTAGATTCCCTGGACAAGAACACACAATATACCAGATCACCAACATCACATATACCCTGGCCAAATACCATCACATATACCCTGGCCAAATACCATCACATATACCCTGGCCAAATACCATCACACACAGATACCCTGGCCAAATACCATCACACACAGATACCCTGGCCAGATACCATCACACACAGATACCCTGGCCAAATACCATCACACACAGATACCCTGGCCAAATACCATCACACACAGATACCCTGGCCAAATACCATCACACACAGATACCCTGGCCAAATACCATCACACACAGATACCCTGGCCAGATACCATCACATATACCCTGGCCAAATACCATCACATATACCCTGGCCAAATACCATCACAGATACCCTGGCCAGATACCATCACACACAGATACCCTGGCCAGATACCGTCACATATATACCCTGGCCAGATACCATCACACATATATACCCTGGCCAGATACCATCACACACAGATACCCTGGCCAGATACGGTCATACACTGCTCAAAAAAATAAAGGGAACACTTAAACAACACAATGTAACTCCAAGTCAATCACACTTCTGTGAAATCAAACTGTCCACTTAGGAAGCAACACTGATTGACAATAAATTTCACATGCTGTTGTGCAAATGGAATAGACAAAAGGTGGAAATTATAGGCAATTAGTAAGACACCCCCAAAAAAGGAATGATTCTGCAGGTGGTGACCACAGACCACTTCTCAGTTCCTATGCTTCCTGGCTGATGTTTTGGTCACTTTTGAATGCTGGCGGTGCTTTCACTCTAGTGGTAGCATGAGACGGAGTCTACAACCCACACAAGTGGCTCAGGTAGTGCAGTTCATCCAGGATGGCACATCAATGCGAGCTGTGGCAAAAAGGTTTGCTGTGTCTGTCAGCGTAGTGTCCAGAGCATGGAGGCGCTACCAGGCCAGTACATCAGGAGACGTGGAGGAGGCCGTAGGAGGGCAACAACCCAGCAGCAGGACCGCTACCTCCGCCTTTGTGCAAGGAGGTGCACTGCCAGAGTCCTGCAAAATGACCTCCAGCAGGCCACAATACCCACAATACCGTCACAGATACCCTGGCCAGGTACCGTCACAGATACCCTGGCCAGGTACCGTCACAGATACCCTGGCCAGGTACCGTCACAGATACCCTGGCCAGGTACCGTCACAGATACCCTGGCCAGGTACCGTCACAGATACCCTGGCCAGGTACCGTCACAGATACCCTGGCCAGGTACCGTCACAGATACCCTGGCCAGGTACCGTCACAGATACCCTGGCCAGGTACCGTCACAGATACCCTGGCCAGGTACCGTCACAGATACCCTGGCCAGGTACCGTCACAGATACCCTGGCCAGGTACCGTCACAGATACCCTGGCCAGGTACCGTCACAGATACCCTGGCCAGGTACCGTCACAGATACCCTGGCCAGGTACCGTCACAGATACCCTGGCCAGGTACCGTCACAGATACCCTGGCCAGGTACCGTCACAGATACCCTGGCCAGATACCATCACAGATACCCTGGCCAGATCCAGGTTCAGTTAGTGCTCTAACATAGTGTTTCTTCATCCTGGGGACGTAAAGGGTTCCACATTTTAGTTGTTGACTGAGCGCTACACACACCCGATTCAAAATTAGCAAAAAAATGTCTGATGAGTTGATAAGTGGAATCGTCAGTGTATTTTCTAGGGCAACAACTAAAATATGACCCCCTTTTTATGGTCCCCGGCACCAGGATGAAGATACCGCTGCTATTGCAGGTGCCCATTATGAAGATGTCCTTAGCGCTGGCTAAGTTCCCGACATTATTTTACCTCACATTTAGAAATCAAAGTTAGACTGCAAGCTGTTCTCTCTCTCTCTCTCTCGTTTCTAACCTTGTTTTTACCTTGAGGTTGAGTGCTCTGTCCTCGATCTCAGAGGTACACTTCCTGATGATGAAGGGGATCCCGTCTGGGCTGTTCTTAGCTGCCTGGGTAAAGTCTATCCCAAACAGATGTAGTCTTCCCTGCAGCTTCTTATGACCACACTGGATGGCCAGAGTTTCCAGACACTTCTTATGACAGGCCAGGGAACACTGAGACAGGAGACGGGGAGAGACATGGGGCAGGTGACTGGTACAAACCACACTTTGGAGCATAGATGATTTATATCTTCTACTTTGAGCCCCAGTAGCCCCCCACCAGCAGCAGCCCCCCCCCCCCCCCAGCATCCCCAGCCACAGCCCCACCAGCAGCCACAGCCCCACCAACCACAGCCCCAGCCCCCCCGCAGCAGCCACAGCCCCCCCCCAACAGCTCCCCCAGCAGCCCCACCAGCAGCCACAGCCACCCCCAGCAGCCATAGCCCCCCCCTGCAGCCCCTGCCCCCCCCTGCAGCCCCTGCCCCCCCAGCCCCACTAGCAGCCCCCCCGGAGCTTGTGTGTGCTATGGGTTTGTTTCTACCTCTTCACACTCTGCTCCGTGGAACACCACCAGACTGTCACACTCCCTGCACTTAGACGGCGCTCGGAGTTTCCTCAGCTTGTGTGTCTGAGAGGCCTTGGACATCTGGGTGTTACGAAACGGACCTGGGGAACCGTCTGCTTCGGTCACCATCTCACCTAGACCTGAGGGAAGAGAGAGAGGGGACAAAGAGAGAGAGAGAGAGAGAGAGAGAAAGGGAAATGCTAATTAATTACTAAAAAAAATCATACAATGTGATTTTTGGGATTTTTGTTTTAGATTCCGTCTCTCACAGTTGAAGTGTACCTATGATAGAAATGACAGACCTCTACTTGCTTTGTAAGTAGGAAAACCTGCAAAATCAGCAGTGTATCAAATACTTCTTCTCCCCCGCTGTATACATTTATATACAGAATAATTGGTTGTGTAAATTACACAAGTATTACAACAACAATATAGGATTGGTCTAATCAGATCCGTTCCTTAAACCAGAATATCCACAATAATTAAGCACAGAATTAGAGTTTTATTGAGTTGGTTAAAACCCCTGATGCCTCGAACAACAAAGAGTTGATAAAAAATAACACATTCTCCTGTCGAGAGAGAGGTCAGGCTAAAGACAGGAACTAGCTAGCTGGGGAACGCAAGCCAAAACCAACACACCTCATCTCATTCACTACAGCTGAGCACAGAGTAAAAAACATTTTGGTCTGAGGGTTACATGTAGAGATACATGCAAGCAGACACACCAAAACAACTTCAGACCTCGTCTCTTTACAGACAGACAGACAGACTCTCTCTCTTACCGTTGTCTGAGGGTGGTTGTCTCTCGTCCAGGTCGTCTGCTGAGGACATGGTGCCAGTGGAGGGGGTTCTGGGTAGTCTGCGTTTAACGTCACCTGACAACAGGAAGTAAAAAAAATAAAAATTAAAAAAAACTTCCTCAAAACTCACATTAAACAATTAACAATGTAATTTAACTCACTGGAGAAAAGAAAAGTCATTGTATGTATCAGACCATTCTCTATTTCTGTAGAATTGTTTTTTAGTGAATTGATAAACATACACATTTGCTATAACATGACAGATAACCATCACGTTTTGTTTTACAGCGTATATACACATAGTGTATACATACACACTAGGCAACCATGTCCACATTGGCACGATTGTGGGCAAAAAATAGCCAAAGCCAAAAGGCTATTGGCCCCAAGGGCCTTCACTTCTCCTGAAATAAACCTCCGCGATCAGCTGCCTGTTACACTTCAAACGTTTCTCATATGTCACATGCACTTCTAAGTCATTTTTTGACTAACTTCCTTATGGGCAGTTATGGCTCAGATCAACTGTTTCAACTGTCCCAGTAGCGGTTAAACCAAAATAACTTGTGACCTCAGAACTACAGGGATTTCATCTGAAGAAATATATATATATTCTGAGATAATTGGCTTTAAAAAAGTTCCTCAACCCTCATCGGTTTAAATGGTGTCAGCAAATTTTTTATATTTTGCATTCTGTTTTTTAAACTTACGCCAAATCACGTTATAAAACCATGTCCCCAAAGATTCTAATGAGCCCCCGCCTCTACATTATGAAGTAGCTGGGCTTGGTATGGGCTGGCCAGTGTTGGGGGGCGCTGGTCCCGTGTTGGGGGGCGCTGGTCCCGTGTTCGGGGGCGCCGGCCCGTGTTGGGCTGGTGTGGGCTAGCCCCTGTCTACCCTGCCCACATGGGGCCAATGGGGTCTGTTGAGATAATGAGCCATGGGTAAACAATAATGAACCGTAGCACTGATGGGGCAACATGTTCCCATACCTGGGCTGGCAGTGGGCTGGCAGTGGGGGAGTCCATGGATCCAACATGTCCCAAGGTAGAGCTCCCATAATGCACTTCTTTTGATTTGTATTTAACTAGGCAAGTTATTTACAATGACGGGCCTACACCGGCCAAATCCGGACGACGCTGGGCCAATTGTGCGCCACCCTACGGGACTCCCAATCACAGCTGCATGTGATACAGCCTGGAATCGAACCAGGGACTGTAGTGACGCCTCTAGCACTGAGATGCAGTGCCTTTAGACCACTGCGCCACTCGGGAGCCTAATATGATCTTAGCGGATCTGAGAAGTGTCTGTCTCACTTGTCTTTTCCTACTAGCTCCGACTTTGCTGATAGCTACTTTAAAATGAGGAGAAATGTCACACCTAGCTATTTTAAGATTAATCCACTAACTATACCACTGGTGTACTGTCCTACAAAACTAGTATACTGTGCTGTACTATACTGGTGTACTCCACACAACCCTTTCCCACCTGGACAAAATGAACACTTATGTGAGAATGCTGTTCATTAACTACAGCTTAGTGGTCAACACCATAGTGCCCTCAAAGCTCATCAATAAGGTAAGGACCCTGGGACTAAACACCTCCCTCGGCAACTGGATCCTGGACTTCCTGACGGGCCGCCCCCCAGGTGGTAAGAGTAGGCAACAACACGTCTGCCACGCTGATCCTAAACACTGTCCTACTGTACCTTGTACGCATGTCTGACCGTGTACTTGAAATGTCTGTCTGACTCTACCTTGTATGTCTGTGGTGCTGTTGGACCTCTTCCCTGGTCGCGACCCCAGGGGACTGTCCACCTCGTCGCCACTCAGGACGTCATCGGAGGTCAGGGAGACCTGGGACAAGTTACCATGGGAACTGGTGCTGCCCAGCGAACGCTTGCTGAACAAAGCAAACCTGGACGGGGGAGACAGAGACACAGTCAATAGTTTTGAATACTAACTCAAGCTAAACTCACATTTTTGAGACAATCCCATGATTGAGGACTTCCCTGGTTTACATGCTGGCAGCAGTAACACGGGATGAGGACTTCCCTGGTTTACATGCTGGCAGCAGTAACACGGGATGAGGACTTCCCTGGTTTACATGCTGGCAGCAGTAACACGGGATGAGGACTACCCTGGTTTACATGCTGGCAGCAGTAACACGGGGATGAGGACTACCCTGGTTTACATGCTGGCAGCAGTAACACGGGATGAGGACTTCCCTGGTTTACATGCTGGCAGCAGTAACACGGGGATGAGGACTACCCTGGTTTACATGCTGGCAGCAGTAACACGGGATGAGGACTACCCTGGTTTACATGCTGACAGCAGTAACACGGGGATGAGGACTTCCCTGGTTTACATGCTGGCAGCAGTAACACGGGGATGAGGACTACCCTGGTTTACATGCTGGCAGCAGTAACACGGGATGAGGACTACCCTGGTTTACATGCTGGCAGCAGTAACAACACGGGGATGAGACTCGCCGCGCCTCACCCCGACTCGCCGCGCCTCACCGCGCCTCACCCCGACGCGCCTCACCCCGACTCGCCGCGCCTCACCCCGACTCGCCGCGCCTCACCCCGACTCGCCGCGCCTCACCCCGACTCGCCGCGCCTCACCCCGCCGCGCCTCACCCCGACTCGCCGCGCCCCGACTCGCCGCGCCCCGACTCGCTATCCTCTTTCTGAGCAGTCAGCAGATTTATAAAGTGGAGGTTACAGTACAGAAGATAGAAGTATACAAGCGAAAGCTCCACCGTCAAACTAAAAGCATGTTGGTTAGTCTCTAAAAAACACCTTAACATTATTACTTATTATCAAAACTGAAAACAAAACTAACAATGCTTTTGGTTGGTTGTTCCAAAATGGAGGCCAAATGACTGTTTGCTTGTATTATTCAACACTCCATGGACTGCCATCTTGCCGTGCAGGAGGAGCTTGTGAGTTCCAAAGATCCTGAGAGATATTAGTCTGTCTGACACCTACCTCATCCTTCCTGAGTGGTTTCTGCCAGGCTAGAGAGATATGAGACTATTCTAGATGGAAGTACGTAAGGATAGGCCTCTATAATATAGTGCACTACTATTGGCAGGGCGTGGCAGTGGGCGTGGCCAATGGCTCAGTCCCGACCAAACATTTTAGAGGCCCTCTGGGTCGCAGACACAAAATGTTGCTGTTTTAAAAGAAAAAGTTCTGAAATTCTACACCTTTTGCATTAGGGTTGAGAGAAAATGTGCCGTTTTAAAGCTAATTTCCTGGATTTCAACACCTTTTGCCACGGCTAACGCCATGTTCTTATGCTTTCTGAGTGACTCAAACATTGCCAAAAAAATCCCCACGCCATGACAAAAATATTCCTTAATTCATCATTTTTATTACATTTTTTAAATTTGAGATTCTCCCTGACGGTCTAGCTTTTATTTTGGTGATTGATATATTTATAAATTAGATCATATTTGAGATCTATCTCACCAGTATCTTCTCTACATACTTTATATCTGATTTTATGTTTACACTGAAAACCTTTTGCCATCCCAATAATTAGTCTTCGGCGGGCCGCACAATACTTTTCTACGCAGAAAAAAAATCCTGTATGGGCTCTGGTCTAAAGTAGTGCACTATATAGGGAATAGGGTGCCCACGGACTCTGGTCTAAAGTAGTGCACTATATAGGGAATAGGGTGCCCACGGACTCTGGTCTAAAGTAGTGCACTATATAGGGAATAGGGTGCCCACGGACTCTGGTCTAAAGTAGTGCACTATATAGGGAATAGGGTGCCATAGGACTCTGGTCTAAAGTAGTGCACTATATAGGGAATAGGGTGCCATAGGGCTCTGGTCAAAAGTAGTGCACTATATAGGGAATAGGGTGCCAGTTGGGTGACAGTCTATATAAGGAAGTGTTATTGACTTACCGTCCATCAATGGAGAAGGACTCCATGTGTATCTGATCTTTGGGTAGATTTCGGACAAACTCGGCGTATCTCTGTCCAGGCTCGTACATCTTAGCCTTCTCACATAGGGCCTGGTAGTGGACGGGGAGAGACACGGTCTGGGCCTGCTGCAGCTGGAACCAGTTGACTGTCACCTGGAGGGAGGGGGGGGGGGGGATATACAGTTAGAGAGAGCGAAGAGAAAGTCAATAAGTCACCCAAACTCTGGTGCTATACTCATGTTGTGTACGGTCCCCGATCCCTCAATAACTATATCCTGTGGCCAACTGTGTAACTCTGTGTTGTTGTTTGTGTCGCACTGCTTTGCTTTACCTTGGCCAGGTCTCAGTTGTAAATGAGAACTTGTTCTCAACTAGACTACCTGGTTAAATAAAGGTTAAAATAAATAAAAATAATTTAAAACTCACAGCTTTGAGTGTGAGGTCACACTGAGCCAGCAGTTCTCTGATCTGAGTGAGGATGTATGTCTTGGTGCTGGCCAGCTCTGCCCTCCTGACTTCTGCATCAGCTACACACGATCTGTACTGGTCCCTCGCATCCTCAGCCTGAGAGACAAGGAGAGAGGAATAACACGATCTGTACTGGTCCCTCACATCCTCAGCCTGAGAGACAAGGAGAGAGGAGAGGAATAACACGATCTGTACTGGTCCCTCGCATCCTCAGCCTGAGAGACAAGGAGAGAGGAATAACACGATCTGTACTGGTCCCTCACATCCTCAGCCTGAGAGACAAGGAGAGAGGAGAGGAATAACACGATCTGTACTGGTCCCTCGCTTCCTCAGCCTGAGAGACAAGGAGAGAGGAGAGGAATAACACGATCTGTACTGGTCCCTCGCATCCTCAGCCTGAGAGACAAGGAGAGAAGAGAGGAATAACACGATCTGTACTGGTCCCTCACATCCTCAGCCTGAGAGACAAGGAGAGAGGAATAACACGATCTGTACTGGTCCCTCGCATTCTCAGCCTGAGAGACAAGGAGAGAGGAGAGGAATAACACGATCTGTACTGGTCCCTCACATCCTCAGCCGGAGAGACAAGGAGAGAGGAGAGGAATAACACGATCTGTACTGGTCCCTCGCATCCTCCGCCTGAGAGACAAGGAGAGAGGAGAGGAATAACACGATCTGTACTGGTCCCTCGCATCCTCAGCCTGAGAGACAAGGAGAGAGGAGAGGAATAACACGATCTGTACTGGTCCCTCACATCCTCCGCCTGAGAGACAAGGAGAGAGGAGAGGAATAACACGATCTGTACTGGTCCCTCACATCCTCAGCCTGAGAGACAAGGAGAGAGGAGAGGAATAACACGATCTGTACTGGTCCCTCGCATCCTCAGCCTGAGAGACAAGGAGACAGGGAGAGGAATAACACGATATGTACTGGTCCCTCACATCCTCAGCCTGAGAGACAAGGAGACAGGGAGAGGAATAACACGATATGTACTGGTCCCTCGCATCCTCAGCCTGAGAGACAAGGAGAGAGGAGAGGAATAACACGATCTGTACTGGTCCCTCACATCCTCCGCCTGAGAGACAAGGAGACAGGAGAGGAATAACACGATCTGTACTGGCCCCTCGCATCCTCAGCCTGAGAGACAAGGAGAGAGGAGAGGAATAACACGATCTGTACTGGTCCCTCGCATCCTCAGCCTGAGAGACAAGGAGAGAGGAGAGGAATAACACGATCTGTACTGGTCCCTCGCATCCTCAGCCTGAGAGACAAGGAGAGGAATAACACGATCTGTACTGGTCCCTCGCATCCTCAGCCTGAGAGACAAGGAGAGAGGAGAGGAATAACACGATCTGTACTGGTCCCTCGCATCCTCAGCCTGAGAGACAAGGAGAGGAATAACACGATCTGTACTGGTCCCTCGCATCCTCCGCCTGAGAGACAGGGAGAGGAATAACACGATCTGTACTGGTCCCTCGCATCCTCCGCCTGAGAGACAAGGAGACAGGGAGAGGAATAACACGATCTGTACTGGTCCCTCGCATCCTCAGCCTGAGAGACAAGGAGACAGGGAGAGGAATAACACGATATGTACTGGTCCCTCGCTTCCTCAGCCTGAGAGACAAGGAGAGAGGAGAGGAATAACACGATCTGTACTGGTCCCTCACATCCTCAGCCTGAGAGACAAGGAGAGAGGAGAGGAATAACACGATCTGTACTGGTCCCTCACATCCTCCGCCTGAGAGACAAGGAGAGAGGAATAACACGATCTGTACTGGTCCCTCGCATCCTCAGCCTGAGGGACAAGGAGAGAGGAGAGGAATAACACGATCTGTACTGGTCCCTCGCATCCTCAGCCTGAGAGACAAGGAGAGGAATAACACGATCTGTACTGGTCCCTCACATCCTCAGCCTGAGAGACAAGGAGAGAGGAGAGGAATAACACGATCTGTACTGGTCCCTCGCATCCTCAGCCTGAGAGACAAGGAGAGAGGAGAGGAATAACACGATCTGTACTGGTCCCTCACATCCTCAGCCTGAGAGACAAGGAGAGAGGAATAACACGATCTGTACTGGTCCCTCGCATCCTCAGCCTGAGGGACAAGGAGACAGGGAGAGGAATAACACGATCTGTACTGGTCCCTCGCATCCTCCGCCTGAGAGACAAGGAGACAGGGAGAGGAATAACACGATCTGTACTGGTCCCTCGCATCCTCCGCCTGAGAGACAAGGAGACAGGGAGAGGAATAACACGATCTGTACTGGTCCCTCGCATCCTCAGCCTGAGAGACAAGGAGACAGGGAGAGGAATAACACGATATGTACTGGTCCCTCGCTTCCTCAGCCTGAGAGACAAGGAGAGAGGAGAGGAATAACACGATCTGTACTGGTCCCTCACATCCTCCGCCTGAGAGACAAGGAGAGAGGAATAACACGATCTGTACTGGTCCCTCGCATCCTCCGCCTGAGAGACAAGGATAGAGGAGAGGAATAACACGATCTGTACTGGTCCCTCGCATCCTCCGCCTGAGAGACAAGGAGAGAGGAGAGGAATAACACGATCTGTACTGGTCCCTCACATCCTCAGCCTGAGAGACAAGGAGAGGAATAACACGATCTGTACTGGTCCCTCGCATCCTCAGCCTGAGAGACAAGGAGAGAGGAGAGGAATAACACGATCTGTACTGGTCCCTCACATCCTCCGCCTGAGAGACAAGGAGAGAGGAATAACACGCTCTGTACTGGTCCCTCGCATCCTCAGCCTGAGAGACAAGGAGAGAGGAATAACACGATCTGTACTGGTCCCTCACATCCTCAGCCTGAGAGACAAGGAGAGAGGAGAGGAATAACACGATCTGTACTGGTCCCTCACATCCTCAGCCTGAGAGACAAGAAGAGAGGAATAACACGATCTGTACTGGTCCCTCGCATCCTCAGCCTGAGAGACAAGGAGAGAGGAATAACACGATCTGTACTGGTCCCTCGCATCCTCAGCCTGAGAGACAAGGAGAGAGGAGAGGAATAACACGATCTGTACTGGTCCCTCACATCCTCCGCCTGAGAGACAAGGAGAGAGGAGAGGAATAACACGATCTGTACTGGTCCCTCACATCCTCAGCCTGAGAGACAAGGAGAGAGGAATAACACGATCTGTACTGGTCCCTCGCATCCTCAGCCTGAGAGACAAGGAGAGAGGAATAACACGATCTGTACTGGTCCCTCACATCCTCAGCCTGAGAGACAAGGAGAGAGGAGAGGAATAACACGATCTGTACTGGTCCCTCGCATCCTCAGCCTGAGAGACAAGGAGAGAGGAGAGGAATAACACGATCTGTACTGGTCCCTCGCATCCTCAGCCTGAGAGACAAGGAGAGAGGAGAGGAATAACACGATCTGTACTGGTCCCTCACATCCTCAGCCTGAGAGACAAGGAGAGAGGAGAGGAATAACACGATCTGTACTGGTCCCTCACATCCTCAGCCTGAGAGACAAGGATAGAGGAGAGGAATAACACGATCTGTACTGGTCCCTCACATCCTCAGCCTGAGAGACAAGGAGAGAGGAATAACACGATCTGTACTGGTCCCTCACATCCTCAGCCTGAGAGACAAGGATAGAGGAGAGGAATAACACGATCTGTACTGGTCCCTCGCATCCTCAGCCTGAGAGACAAGGAGAGAGGAATAACACGATATGTACTGGTCCCTCGCATCCTCCGCCTGAGAGACGAGGAGAGGAATAACACGATCTGTACTGTTCCCTCACATCCTCAGCCTGAGAGACAAGGAGAGAGGAGAGGAATAACACGATCTGTACTGGTCCCTCACATCCTCAGCCTGAGAGACAAGGAGAGGAATAACACGATCTGTACTGTTCCCTCGCATCCTCAGCCTGAGAGACAAGGAGAGGAATAACACGATCTGTACTGTTCCCTCGCATCCTCAGCCTGAGAGACAAGGAGAGGAATAACACGATCTGTACTGTTCCCTCACATCCTCAGCCTGAGAGACAAGGAGAGGAATAACACGATCTGTACTGTTCCCTCACATCCTCAGCCTGAGAGACAAGGAGAGAGGAGAGGAATAACACGATCTGTACTGGTCCCTCACATCCTCAGCCTGAGAGACAAGGAGAGAGGAATAACACGATCTGTACTGGTCCCTCGCATCCTCAGCCTGAGAGACAAGGAGAGAGGAATAACACGATCTGTACTGGTCCCTCACATCCTCAGCCTGAGAGACAAGGAGAGAGGAGAGGAATAACACGATCTGTACTGGTCCCTCGCATCCTCCGCCTGAGAGACAAGGAGAGAGGAGAGGAATAACACGATCTGTACTGGTCCCTCGCATCCTCAGCCTGAGAGACAAGGAGAGAGGAATAACACGATCTGTACTGGTCCCTCGCATCCTCCGCCTGAGAGACAAGGAGAGAGGAGAGGAATAACACGATCTGTACTGGTCCCTCGCATCCTCAGCCTGAGAGACAAGGAGAGAGGAGAGGAATAACACGATCTGTACTGGTCCCTCACATCTTCCGCCTGAGAGACAAGGAGAGGAATAACACGATCTGTACTGGTCCCTCGCATCCTCAGCCTGAGAGACAAGGAGAGAGGAATAACACGATCTGTACTGGTCCCTCACATCCTCAGCCTGAGAGACGAGGAGAGAGGAGAGGAATAACACGATCTGTACTGGTCCCTCGCATCCTCAGCCTGAGAGACAAGGAGAGAGGAGAGGAATAACACGATCTGTACTGGTCCCTCGCTTCCTCAGCCTGAGAGACAAGGAGAGAGGAGAGGAATAACACGATCTGTACTGGTCCCTCACATCCTCAGCCTGAGAGACAAGGAGAGAGGAATAACACGATCTGTACTGGTCCCTCACATCTTCAGCCTGAGAGACAAGGAGAGAGGAGAGGAATAACACGATCTGTACTGGTCCCTCGCATCCTCAGCCTGAGAGACAAGGAGAGAGGAGAGGAATAACACGATCTGTACTGGTCCCTCGCATCCTCCGCCTGAGAGACAAGGAGAGAGGAATAACACGATCTGTACTGGTCCCTCACATCCTCAGCCTGAGAGACAAGGAGAGAGGAATAACACGATCTGTACTGGTCCCTCACATCTTCAGCCTGAGAGACAAGGAGAGAGGAGAGGAATAACACGATCTGTACTGGTCCCTCGCATCCTCAGCCTGAGAGACAAGGAGAGAGGAGAGGAATAACACGATCTGTACTGGTCCCTCGCATCCTCAGCCTGAGAGACAAGGAGAGAGGAGAGGAATAACACGATCTGTACTGGTCCCTCACATCCTCAGCCTGAGAGACAAGGAGAGAGGAATAACACGATCTGTACTGGTCCCTCACATCCTCAGCCTGAGAGACAAGGAGAGAGGAATAACACGATCTGTACTGGTCCCTCACATCCTCAGCCTGAGAGACAAGGAGAGAGGAGAGGAATAACACGATCTGTACTGGTCCCTCACATCCTCAGCCTGAGAGACAAGGAGAGAGGAATAACACGATCTGTACTGGTCCCTCGCATCCTCCGCCTGAGAGACAAGGAGAGAGGAGAGGAATAACACGATCTGTACTGGTCCCTCACATCCTCAGCCTGAGAGACAAGGAGAGAGGAATAACACGATCTGTACTGGTCCCTCACATCCTCAGCCTGAGAGACAGGGACGAGAGACAACACAGAAGGGGGTGGTGGGTCACCTCAAGGTTAGAGAAGCAGAAACTGGAGGGTTGTCGGTCCCAATCACAGGGCTGACTGGGGGGGGGGGTATAGCAGAAGTGACCTGACAAATGGGTCAGATTCACCTACTGTTGCTGGGCCCTTGATCAAGGAAGTTAACATAACAGATGTTCTAATTGGACAATAAAGCATAGCCTATTGACTACAGTTAAATGGAAATAATCAGACCTTCTGTAGAGCCTCTTCCTCCAGTTTCCTCCTCTTGTCCAGCTGTCTGGGCTGTTCCTCCTGGGAGCGGCTGGCTGACGACTGGGCCTTCTGGTACTCGTCTGTCTTCTGGGTCTGGGTCCACTGGGCCTTACGCAGCGCCGCCTCAGACTCTTGCTGCACGGGAGAGGGGAGATACACACAGGTGAGTGAAGTAACACACACACACACACAGGTGAGTAACACACACACACACACACACACACACACACACACACACACACACACACACACACACACAGGTGAGTAACAAACACACACACACACACACACAGGTGAGTAAAGTAACACACACACACAGGTGAGTAAAGTAACACACACACACACACAGGTGAGTAAAGTAACACACACACACACACAGGTGAGTAAAGTAACACACACACACAGGTGAGTAAAGTAACACACACACACACACAGACAGGTGAGTGAAGTAACACACACACACACACACACAGGTGAGTAAAGTAACACACACACACAGGTGAGTAAAGTAACACACACACACACACACACAGACAGGTGAGTGAAGTAACACACACACACACAGGTGAGTAAAGTAACACACACACACACACACACAGGTGAGTAAAGTAACACACACACACAGGTGAGTAAAGTAACACACACACACACACAGACAGGTGAGTGAAGTAACACACACACAGGTGAGTGAAGTAACACACACACACACACACACACACAGGTGAGTAAAGTAACACACACACACACACAGGTGAGTAAAGTAACACACACACACACACAGGTGAGTAAAGTAACACACACACACACAGGTGAGTGAAGTAACACACACACACCATTTTCTTCTGTTCTCTCTGCCACTGCTCGTTGAGGTCTTTCCTCAGTTTGTCCAGCTCAGTCTTTCTGGACAACAGCGGCTACAGGAAGCACAGAGGAACAAAATACAGGTTGGGTACATTGCACTTTTCCCCAAAATTATTTTAAACCCAAATTAAAAATGTTGTCTTGTCAGAGGTCAGATCACCGTTGATCGCTACAAGGTTTGTTCGCGTCAGTCCTACCTGTACTAGTGTGTTATAGAGCGTCAGTCCTACCTGTATTAGTGTGTTACAGAGCATCAGTCCTACCTGTACTAGTGTGTTACAGAGCGTCAGTCCTACCTGTACTAGTGTGTTACAGAGCATCAGTCCTACCTGTACTAGTGTGTTATAGAGCGTCAGTCCTACCTGTACTAGTGTGTTATAGAGCGTCAGTCCTACCTGTATTAGTGTGTTACAGAGCATCAGTCCTACCTGTACTAGTGTGTTATAGAGCGTCAGCCCTACCTGTACTAGTGTGTTATAGAGCGTCAGTCCTACCTGTATTAGTGTGTTATAGAGCGTCAGCCCTACCTGTACTAGTGTGTTATAGAGCGTCAGTCCTACCTGTATTAGTGTGTTATAGAGCGTCAGCCCTACCTGTACTAGTGTGTTATAGAGCGTCAGTCCTACCTGTACTAGTGTGTTATAGAGCGTCAGCCCTACCTGTACTAGTGTGTTATAGAGCGTCAGTCCTACCTGTATTAGTGTGTTATAGAGCGTCAGCCCTACCTGTACTAGTGTGTTATAGAGCGTCAGTCCTACCTGTACTAGTGTGTTACAGAGCATCAGTCCTACCTGTACTAGTGTGTTACAGAGCATCAGTCCTACCTGTATTAGTGTGTTACAGAGCATCAGTCCTACCTGTATTAGTGTGTTACAGAGCGTCAGTCCTACCTGTATTAGTGTGTTACAGAGCGTCAGTCCTACCTGTACTAGTGTGTTATAGAGCGTCAGTCCTACCTGTACTAGTGTGTTATAGAGCGTCAGTCCTACCTGTACTAGTGTGTTACAGAGCATCAGTCCTACCTGTACTAGTGTGTTACAGAGCGTCAGTCCTACCTGTACTAGTGTGTTACACAGCGTCCGTCCTACCCGTACTAGTGTGTTACAGAGCATCAGTCCTACCTGTACTAGTGTGTTATAGAGCGTCAGTCCTACCTGTACTAGTGTGTTATAGAGCGTCAGTCCAACCTGTACTAGTGTGTTACAGAGCATCAGTCCTACCTGTATTAGTGTGTTACAGAGCGTCAGTCCTACCTGTACTAGTGTGTTATAGAGCGTCAGTCCTACCTGTACTAGTGTGTTATAGAGCGTCAGTCCTACCTGTACTAGTGTGTTACACAGCGTCAGTCCTACCTGTACTAGTGTGTTACACAGCGTCAGTCCTACCTGTACTAGTGTGTTATAGCGTCCGTCCTACCTGTACTAGTGTGTTACAGAGCGTCAGTCCTACCCGTAATAGTGTGTTACAGAGCGTCAGTACTACCTGTACTAGTGTGTTATAGAGCGTCAGTCCTACCTGTACTAGTGTGTTATAGCGTCCGTCCTACCTGTATTAGTGTGTTATAGAGCGTCAGTCCTACCTGTACTAGTGTGTTATAGAGCGTCAGTCCTACCTGTATTAGTGTGTTACAGAGCGTCAGTCCAACCTGTACTAGTGTGTTACAGAGCGTCAGTCCTACCTGTACTAGTGTGTTACAGAGCGTCAGCCCTACCTGTACTAGTGTGTTACACAGCGTCAGTCCTACCTGTACTAGTGTGTTACAGAGCGTCAGTCCTACCTGTACCAGTGTGTTACAGAGCATCAGTCCTACCTGTATTAGTGTGTTACAGAGCGTCAGTCCTACCTGTACTAGTGTGTTATAGAGCGTCAGTCCTACCTGTACTAGTGTGTTATAGAGCGTCAGTCCTACCTGTACTAGTGTGTTACACAGCGTCAGTCCTACCTGTACTAGTGTGTTACAGAGCGTCAGTCCTACCTGTACTAGTGTGTTACAGAGCGTCAGTCCTACCTGTACTAGTGTGTTATAGAGCGTCAGTCCTACCTGTATTAGTGTGTTACAGAGCATCAGTCCTACCTGTACTAGTGTGTTATAGAGCGTCAGTCCTACCTGTACTAGTGTGTTACAGAGCGTCAGTCCTACCTGTACTAGTGTGTTACAGAGCGTCAGTCCTACCTGTATTAGTGTGTTACACAGCGTCAGTCCTACCTGTACTAGTGTGTTACAGAGCGTCAATCCTACCTGTATTAGTGTGTTACAGAGCGTCAGTCCTACCTGTATTAGTGTGTTATAGAGCGTCAGCCCTACCTGTACTAGTGTGTTATAGAGCGTCAGTCCTACCTGTACTAGTGTGTTACAGAGCGTCAGTCCTACCTGTACTAGTGTGTTATAGAGCGTCAGTCCTACCTGTACTAGTGTGTTATAGAGCGTCAGTCCTACCTGTATTAGTGTGTTATAGAGCGTCAGCCCTACCTGTACTAGTGTGTTATAGAGCGTCAGTCCTACCTGTACTAGTGTGTTACAGAGCGTCAGTCCTACCTGTACTAGTGTGTTACAGAGCGTCAGTCCTACCTGTATTAGTGTGTTACAGAGCATCAGTCCTACCTGTACTAGTGTGTTACAGAGCGTCAGTCCTACCTGTACTAGTGTGTTACAGAGCATCAGTCCTACCTGTACTAGTGTGTTATAGAGCGTCAGTCCTACCTGTACTAGTGTGTTACAGAGCGTCAGTCCTACCTGTACTAGTGTGTTATAGAGCGTCAGTCCTACCTGTACTAGTGTGTTATAGAGCGTCAGCCCTACCTGTACTAGTGTGTTATAGAGCGTCAGTCCTACCTGTATTAGTGTGTTATAGAGCGTCAGCCCTACCTGTACTAGTGTGTTATAGAGCGTCAGTCCTACCTGTATTAGTGTGTTATAGAGCGTCAGCCCTACCTGTACTAGTGTGTTATAGAGCGTCAGTCCTACCTGTACTAGTGTGTTATAGAGCGTCAGTCCTACCTGTATTAGTGTGTTATAGAGCGTCAGCCCTACCTGTACTAGTGTGTTATAGAGCGTCAGTCCTACCTGTACTAGTGTGTTACAGAGCGTCAGTCCTACCTGTATTAGTGTGTTACAGAGCGTCAGTCCTACCTGTACTAGTGTGTTATAGAGCGTCAGTCCTACCTGTACTAGTGTGTTATAGAGCGTCAGTCCTACCTGTACTAGTGTGTTATAGAGCGTCAGTCCTACCTGTACTAGTGTGTTACAGAGCATCAGTCCTACCTGTACTAGTGTGTTACAGAGCGTCAGTCCTACCTGTACTAGTGTGTTACACAGCGTCCGTCCTACCCGTACTAGTGTGTTACAGAGCATCAGTCCTACCTGTACTAGTGTGTTATAGAGCGTCAGTCCTACCTGTACTAGTGTGTTATAGAGCGTCAGTCCAACCTGTACTAGTGTGTTACAGAGCATCAGTCCTACCTGTATTAGTGTGTTACAGAGCGTCAGTCCTACCTGTACTAGTGTGTTATAGAGCGTCAGTCCTACCTGTACTAGTGTGTTATAGAGCGTCAGTCCTACCTGTACTAGTGTGTTACACAGCGTCAGTCCTACCTGTACTAGTGTGTTACACAGCGTCAGTCCTACCTGTACTAGTGTGTTACAGAGCGTCAGTCCTACCTGTACTAGTGTGTTACAGAGCGTCAGTCCTACCCGTAATAGTGTGTTACAGAGCGTCAGTACTACCTGTACTAGTGTGTTATAGAGCGTCAGTCCTACCTGTACTAGTGTGTTATAGCGTCCGTCCTACCTGTATTAGTGTGTTATAGAGCGTCAGTCCTACCTGTACTAGTGTGTTATAGAGCGTCAGTCCTACCTGTATTAGTGTGTTACAGAGCGTCAGTCCAACCTGTACTAGTGTGTTACAGAGCGTCAGTCCTACCTGTACTAGTGTGTTACAGAGCGTCAGCCCTACCTGTACTAGTGTGTTACACAGCGTCAGTCCTACCTGTACTAGTGTGTTACAGAGCGTCAGTCCTACCTGTACCAGTGTGTTACAGAGCATCAGTCCTACCTGTATTAGTGTGTTACAGAGCGTCAGTCCTACCTGTACTAGTGTGTTATAGAGCGTCAGTCCTACCTGTACTAGTGTGTTATAGAGCGTCAGTCCTACCTGTACTAGTGTGTTACACAGCGTCAGTCCTACCTGTACTAGTGTGTTACAGAGCGTCAGTCCTACCTGTACTAGTGTGTTACAGAGCGTCAGTCCTACCTGTACTAGTGTGTTATAGAGCGTCAGTCCTACCTGTATTAGTGTATTACAGAGCATCAGTCCTACCTGTACTAGTGTGTTATAGAGCGTCAGTCCTACCTGTACTAGTGTGTTACAGAGCGTCAGTCCTACCTGTACTAGTGTGTTACAGAGCGTCAGTCCTACCTGTATTAGTGTGTTACACAGCGTCAGTCCTACCTGTACTAGTGTGTTACAGAGCGTCAATCCTACCTGTATTAGTGTGTTACAGAGCGTCAGTCCTACCTGTATTAGTGTGTTATAGAGCGTCAGTCCTACCTGTACTAGTGTGTTACAGAGCGTCAGTCCTACCTGTACTAGTGTGTTACAGAGCGTCAGTCCTACCTGTACTAGTGTGTTATAGAGCGTCAGTCCTACCTGTACTAGTGTGTTACAGAGCGTCAGTCCTACCTGTACTAGTGTGTTACAGAGCGTCAGTCCTACCTGTACTAGTGTGTTACAGAGCGTCAGTCCTACCTGTACTAGTGTGTTACAGAGCGTCAGTCCTACCTGTACTAGTGTGTTACAGAGCGTCAGTCCTACCTGTACTAGTGTGTTACAGAGCGTCAGTCCTACCTGTACTAGTGTGTTACAGAGCATCAGTCCTACCTGTATTAGTGTGTTACAGAGCATCAGTCCTACCTGTACTAGTGTGTTATAGAGCGTCAGTCCTACCTGTACCAGTGTGTTACAGAGCATCAGTCCTACCTGTATTAGTGTGTTACAGAGCATCAGTCCTACCTGTACCAGTGTGTTACAGAGCGTCATTCCTACCTGAATGAATTTGTTGGTCTGCAGGGCAGTGGCCGTCTGCAGGAGGAGTTGGCTGTACTCCGTGTCATTCTTAAACGTAGAGATATAGGTATCCCTGAAAGGCATGTAGTCCTGTGGGCCAGACAAACAGACATTAAGGAAAAAATAATCATTAGTCACATTCTCGTCCTATGTGTGCACTTCAAAGAGAGACTGAACACACCGATTCCACGTTTCTCTGTTGCTCATTTAAGAAAAACGAGATTTCTGTTTTTTTTTGAGGATGTGGTTTTGATGAGGGAGATGCTTTTTTTTTCAAATTAGGAACCAAATGAAGATCACTTCCTCAAAATAGTCAGAATCTCTAAAGTAATGAAATCTCATGAAATCTTTCATTCGTTTTTGACAAGGTTTTAGCAGAGCAATTTTTTACATCTTGCTAAGGTGTTTTGGTGAAGTATGTCTCAAGACACAAAATCGACGCGACGTGTCGTCTTATTTAAACTATGTCCGATCCCCTGCGCTGCTGGGCCGGTCTGTCTCACTGTCTGGTTCTGCAGCGGGATTGGGGGGAGAGCAATGACTGCAGCTGTTTATCGCGTGTTAGTGGTCCATTGTCGCAAAAAAATATATATCAAAAACCCCAAAACCCTCAAGTCAGTCATAACGAACTCACTTACAAAACTCAGTTTTGGACGAGACTTGACTTTATGAACAAAATTATCTCATTTACACTTTGTAGTTAATTTTGACACTAGAATCAAATGTTGGACTAATATCGATGCACATAGGGCTGTTTTCTATCAGTCAAGTTGTTCACTGCCATCAGTTGCCCTTTAAGAGGGTAAGCTATGTTTTAATCTGTTGAGCTGCAGTTTTAAAGTAGACACCCACCGAGTGTACAAAACATTAGGAACACCTGCTCTTTCCATGACAGACCACACCAGGTGAATGTAGGTTAAATCCACTTCAAATCAGTGTAGACGAAGGGGAGGAGACTGGTTAAAAGAAGGCTTCTTAAGCTTTGAGACAATTGGCACATGGATTGTGTGTGTGTGTGTGTGCCATTCAGAGGGTGAATGGGCAAGACAAAAGATTGAAGTGCCTTTAAACAGGGTATGGTAGTAGGTGCCAGGTGCACCGGTTTGAGAAAAAAAAAAACAGCCAACTTGACACAACTGTGAGAAGCATTGGAGTCAACATGGACCAGCATCCCTTTGGGAACACTTTCGACACCTTGTAGAGTCCATGCCTTGACAAATTGAGGCTGTTCTGAGGGAAAAGGGGAGGGGGTGCAACTCAATATTAGGAAGGTGTTCCTAATGTTTTGTACACCCAGTGTATATCCGTGATCTGTGCTTGTGGTGAATTATTCTAAAACATATTACCTGTTGACTCGCCAGCATCTTTGCAGATTCTGCCATTTTGGCACAGCTCTTGGCACATTCGATGTCTGGGGGGGGGAGAGATAGCAGATAAGTCAGTGTGGATGTGTTGTTTGTTCACAAATTAGTAAGCACGTCCGTCCACTAACACGTAGCGTTAAGATTTCCCTTCACTGGAACTAAAGGGGCCGAGCCCAAAGCATGAAAAACAGCCCCAGACCATTATTCCTCCTCCACCAAACTTTACAGTTGGCACTTTGCATTCGGGCAGGCAGTGTTCTCCTGACATCCGCCAAACCAAGATTCTTCCGTCGGACTGCCAGATGGTGAAGCGTAATTCATCCCTCCAGAGAACACATTTCCACTGCTTCAGAGTCCAATGGCGGCGAGCTCTACACCACTCCAGCCGACGCTTGGCATTGCGCATTGGTGATCTTAGTCTTGTGTGCGGCTGCTCGGCCATGGAAACACATTTCATGAAGCTCCCGACGAACAGTTATTGTGCTGACGTTGCTTCCAGAGGACGTTTGTGCAACCTAGTACAGACGATATTTCAGCACTTGGTGATCCCGTTCTGTGAGCTTGTGTGGCCTACCACTTCACGGCTGAGCCGTTGTTGCTCCTAGACATTTCCACTTCACAATAACAGCACTTACAGTTGACCGATGATCAGCTCTAGCGGGGCATATATTTTACAAACTGACTTGTTGGAAAGGTGGCATCCTATAACCACGTGCCATGTTGAAAGTCACTGAGCTCGTCAGTAAGGCCATTCTACTGCAAATGTTTGTCTATGGAGATTGCATGGCTGTGTGCTCGATTTTATACACCAGTCAGCAACAGGTGTGGCTGAATTAGCCGAATCCACTCATTTGAAGGGGTGTCCACATACTTTTGTATTTATAGTGTATGTCCACTAACATGGACGTGGGCCAAAATTTCCTCCACAGCGACATGAGAGACTGATCAACATTTACAGGAAGTGTTTGGTTGGAGTCATTACAGCTAAACGTGGTACAACCACTTATTGAGTGTAAAAGGGAGCAATTACTTTTTTCACACAGAGGCATTTGGTGTTACACATAACTTGTTAATTAAATTAATGAAATGAGTATGAACATTTTGATTCCATTTATTTAAATTAGTCGGTTATGACTGAAGATCTGAGGTAAATACTTTTTCACTGAACTATATATGAGTTGGGCCTGAGGTATTTCTTAGCCAGGTGTGCGAGTCGTGTATGTATGAGTTGTGTATGTGTGTGTGTGTGTGTGTATAGGTCGTGAGTGTGTGCATGCTTGCAGGTGTCTAACTAACCCAGTCCCAGCCGCTTGTCGACCCAGGCCAGCAGATCTTTGGTGTACTTAGACCACGCCTTGGCATAGAGCAGAGCTGACTCCACCCCGCTGTCGTTCTTCTGCAGCGTCAGGTCAACATCCTCCTCCTCAGACAGCGCCACCTCTGGGCCTGGAGATGTAGTACAGGAGGAGCATCTATCAAATAGTTTCTACTGGTGTTATTACACGTCCTAACCACATGACCTAACAGGGCTCATAGGGGTAGTGCACTACTTTAGACCAGGGCCCATAGGGGACGCAGGCATGGGGTTTCTGTAGAACCAGATACCAAGCAGATGGATGGGAGGGGTGAATCAGAGGGAGAATTATTCACACAGTTAGAAAATGGGCAGTCAGCGATTGGTAAATTAATTTTACCTAATGAATTTTAGAGTGGTTAAATTTCCAGCCCCATTACCTCAGCTGTTTACCAAAACCGGGGCGGGGTGACGGCGCTTTGATAATTGAGGTTGCCCAGTTAAGCAGTCCCATAGACTCCATATGTATTCTTGTGAGTTGACTAGGACAGTCTTAAGACTGGCCTCTAGACTGGACGCCCACCCTACACTAAGCGATGAGAAATCAAGGACAGGTATGAATGACACATTCAGTACCCCTAGAAGCGTGACATATAGCAGCTTAAATTAACTTTTTTTTATTTTACCTTTATTTATTTAACTAGGGGAGTCAGTTAAGAACAAATTCTTATTTTCAATGACGGCCTAGGAACGGTGGGTTAGCTGCCTTTGTTCAGAAACAGAACGACAGATTTTTACCTTGTCAGCTCGGGGATTCGATCTTGCAACCTTTCGGTTACTAGTCCAAACGCTCTAACCACTAGGCTACCCTGCCGCCCCAGAATGCAGGTACGAATGACAAATCACTCCTACATAGTAAAAGCACAACATATAGCTAGCTGTATATGGCCTAGTTTTAAATTCTATGCTATGCATAGCGATGTCATAAAACCCTGTCATAACTTCTCTGACCTCACATCCCAGCTGCCTTCCATATGATTCAATACAGGCTTCAGCATTACAGAATTAACACAGTCACCCCTCCCATCCATCTGCTTGGTATCTGGTTCTACAGAAACTCCATGCTTGCGTCCCCTATGGGCCCTGGTCTAAAGTAGGGCACCACGCAGAGACCAGTGGCACTATGAAGAGACTAGGGTACCATTTGGGACTTGGTCCATGTGTTTTGCATAACACAGAAATACTTCTAAAACAGCCAAAGAATGTCAGCCATTTGGTGGTAAAAAGCCACAGCCCAGGCTGAACGCCATCTGTAGCCGAATTAACAGGGGTCTGTGCTAAGGGCTAAAGGCTACTAAAGGCTAAGGGCTAAAGGCTAAGGGCTAAAGGTTAAGGGCTACTAAATGCTAAGGGCTAAAGGCTAAGGGCTAAAGGCTAAAGGTTAAGGGCTACTAAAGGCTAAGGGCTAAAGGCTAAGGGCTAAAGGTTAAGGGCTACTAAAGGCTAAGGGCTAAAGGCTAAAGGCTAAGGGCTAAAGGTTAAGGGCTACTAAAGGCTAAGGGCTAAAGGCTAAAGGTAAATGGTGTTGCATATAGCCTAGGACAAAAAACACTTCCCATCCAATCTGACAGAACTTGAGAGGACCTGCAGAGAATAAATGGGAGAAACTCCCCAAATACATGTGTGCCAAGCTTGTAGCGTCATATCCAAGAAGACTCAAGGCTGTAATCGTTGCCAAGGGTGCTTCAACAAAGTACTGAGTAAAGGATCTGAATACTTATGTAAATGTGATTTTACCATTTTTTATTTGTAATACATTTGCACATTTTTTACATTTTGATTAAACTGTTTTTGCTGTGTCATTATGGGTTATTGACCATGGTTACTGATCAAAACCTCAAAATCAAAGCACAGCCTTGCCATTGAGTAGGGTAGACACAGGAAAGCCTGGCTCCCTGTAGAGGAAAGGCTATGTAACCACTGCACCACAACAGAACCTGAGACGGAGCTGCATTTCCTGACAAAATGTTAAAGATATAAAACAATTAGAGAGAGTGTCATTTCCCCAAATGTGAAACCCTCATTCAAGGTTTCAAAGACCTCTCTGATGACGATAGGCTACCCGTCCTGTTGGGGGAGGACGCAGAGAGCTGTGGGTTGGCAGCGCACTACATTGCTGCCTGCCATAAGATGAGGGACAGTGTCTGACAGAACAAACTACCTGCACATGGCCTATATGCTTATTGTTCAGTGTATGGCTATTTTGACCCTTGGTTATTGTTGTTACTGTTGACAATTTTGATTGTTAATATTATAAATCTCCAAAGAAAGCTTTGGCAATATGTACATTGTTACATCATTCCAATAAAGCAAACAGAGAGAGAGAGCGAGAGCGAAGGCTGAGCAACCACAGCAGAACCTGAGACAGAGCTGCATTTCATTACAAAATGTCAAAAGTATAAAACTAGAGTGTGTCATTTCCCCAAATTTGGGGAAATGACACTCAAGGTTCTGATGAGAGTAGGCTACCATCCTGTTGGGGGAGGACGCAGAGAGCTGTGGGTTGGCAGCGCACTACATTGTCCCTCATCTTATGGCAGGCAGCAGTGTCTGACAGACCAAACTACCTGCATGCTTATTGTTAATGTTAAATGTATGGTTACTTTGACAATTGGTTATTGTTGTTACTGTTGTCCCATTGACCATTTTGATTCTTATTATTTTAATATTGTAAATATCCAAAGTGGCAATATGTACATTGTTACGTCATGCCAATAATGCAAATGGGGGGAGATGCTCAACGTGAGTTCCTGATTTATTTATCTGTTTTTTGTTATTTTTAAAATGAGATGAATAAAGGAGAAGTGATGAATAACTCTATTCAATCAGAATAGAAAAAAAGGTAACTTTACACTTTACACAACAAATTAAGTTGACTCTCGCTAGCTAGCTACACAACAAAAACCTAGCCAGCAGGCTATCAAGCTAGCCAGAAAAATTGAGCTAGAACAAACCTAGCAAAGGGGAATAAAATACTACATCAAACAACCAAACTGAGTGAGTAAACCAAAAAGGAGCACGTACTCTAACTTTAGACATATCTTCTGGGTTTTTGTGTGTATTTTTGCTGGTTTTTGAGCTAAATTGGAGCTAGCTAGGTAGCAAGAGCAGAAGACAAACAAAACGGGTTGCCATTACAAACAGAGCAGCAGCAGTAGCAGAGCCCACAGGCACCGTGTCCCCACTCCCCCTCAGCGTCCATTCTCCACCTTCCAGAGGCCAAAAATGACACAACGAGGAAAGCTAGTAAAACAGAAACTACCAAAGTGGAGGCCAGAAACTCTTTTTTGCAGACCTACACAAAAAAAACTGTGATATGAGTCATCTCATCTTTCTCACTGCCCAGCCAAACGCATGGCGCTCAGCAGTCTGTAATGGGTGGAAGCACAACACCATGATAACAATCAACCTCTACAAGACTGGGACTGTCATGGTGCAAGGTAACATTAGGCTGTTTGAAACAGACTTTCAGACCGTTAAGGAGAGAGCGGAGAGAGAAGGACACCACCAGTGACATGCCCTCCTACCAGCACCACCCTCACCCCTACTCTCCCCACCCACAAAGGCACATCCAGCACCTCTCTTCCCACCCTAGCGGAGGACACGCCCCAGGAGGAGAGCGACCCCCCTCAGTGCAGAGCAGGCTCAGGCCCTCCTCACCACCATGGCTGCCATGAGGGATGAGTTCACCAAACTGGAGGGGGAGGTGGTCCTGCTCAGGGAGAGCGTGAGCAAACAGCAACCAGACAACCACACCTTAGAGGAGCTCCTAACCAAGGTGAGGACAGAGCAGGACAGCAGCCTTGCAACACAGCTGAAAGAGGTTCAGCAAGAGAGAGATGGATTCAAGAGAGACCTGGCTGATCTAACAAAGGAGCTGAGAGAGCTCCTAAAGGACAGGCAGAGCAGTAATAAGGAGCTGACCACACTAAGAGAGGAGCTGCAGGAGAGACAGAACAGAGGACAGGTTGCAGGAGAGACAGAGAACAGAGGACAGGCTGCAGGAGAGACAGAGAACAGAGGACAGGCTGCAGGAGAGACAGAGAACAGAGGACAGGCTGCAGGAGAGACAGAGAACAGAGGACAGACTGCAGGAGAGACAGAGAACAGAGGACAGGCTACAGGAGAGAAAGAGAACAGAGGACAGGCTGCAGGAGAGAATAGAGAACAGAGGACAGGCTGCAGGAGAGAATAGAGAACAGAGGACAGGCTGCAGGAGAGAAAGAGGACAAACTGCAGGAGAGAAAGAGAACAGAGGACAGGCTGCAGGAGAGACAGAGGACATGCTGCAGGAGAGAAAGAGAACAGACTGCAGGAGAGAAAGAGAACAGAGGACAGGCTGCAGGAGAGAAAGAGGACAAACTGCAGGAGAGAAAGAGAACAGAGGACAGGCTGCAGGAGAGACAGAGAACAGAGAACAGACTGCAGGAGAGACAGAGAACAGAGAACAGACTGCAGGAGAGACAGAGAACAGAGGACAGACTGCAGGAGAGACAGAGAACAGAGGACAGACTGCAGGAGAGACAGAGAACAGAGGACAGGCTACAGGAGAGAAAGAGAACAGAGGACAGGCTGCAGGAGAGAATAGAGAACAGAGGACAGGCTGCAGGAGAGAATAGAGAACAGAGGACAGACTGCAGGAGAGAAAGAGAACAGAGGACAGGCTGCAGGAGAGAAAGAGGACAAACTGCAGGAGAGAAAGAGAACAGAGGACAGGCTGCAGGAGAGAAAGAGGACAAACTGCAGGAGAGAAAGAGAACAGAGGACAGGCTGCAGGAGAGACAGAGAACAGAGAACAGACTGCAGGAGAGACAGAGAACAGAGAACAGACTGCAGGAGAGAAAGAGAACAGAGGACAGGCTGCAGGAGAGAAAGAGAACAGAGGACAGACTGCAGGAGAGAAAGAGAACAGATGACAGACTGCAGGAGAGAAAGAGAACAGAGGACAGACTGCAGGAGAGAAAGAGGACAGAGGACAGACTGCAGGAGAGACAGAGAACAGAGGACAGACTGCAGGAGAGAATAGAGAACAGACTGCAGGAGAGAAAGAGAACAGAGGACAGGCTGCAGGAGAGACAGAGAACAGAGGACAGGCTGCAGGAGAGAATAGAGAACAGACTGCAGGAGAGAAAGAGAACAGAGGACAGGCTGCAGGAGAGAATAGAGAACAGACTGCAGGAGAGAAAGAGAACAGAGGACAGGCTGCAGGAGAGAATAGAGAACAGAGGACAGGCTGCAGGAGAGAATAGAGAACAGACTGCAGGAGAGAAAGAGAACAGAGGACAGGCTGCAGGAGAGAATAGAGAACAGGACAGGCTGCAGGAGAGAAAGAGAACAGAGGACAGACTGCAGGAGAGAAAGAGAACAGAGAACAGGCTGCAGGAGAGACAGAGAACAGAGGACAGACTGCAGGAGAGAATAGAGAACAGAGGACAGGCTGCAGGAGAGACAGAGAACAGAGGACAGACTGCAGGAGAGAATAGAGAACAGAGGACAGACTGCAGGAGAGAAAGAGAACAGACTGCAGGAGAGAAAGAGAACAGAGGACAGGCTGCAGGAGAGAATAGAGAACAGACTGCAGGAGAGACAGAGAACAGAGGACAGGCTGCAGGAGAGAATAGAGAACAGAGGACAGGCTGCAGGAGAGACAGAGAACAGAGGACAGGCTGCAGGAGAGAAAGAGAACAGACTGCAGGAGAGAAAGAGAACAGAGGACAGGCTGCAGGAGAGAAAGAGAACAGAGGACAGACTGCAGGAGAGAAAGAGGACAGAGGACAGACTGCAGGAGAGACAGAGAACAGAGAACAGACTGCAGGAGAGACAGAGAACAGAGAACAGACTGCAGGAGAGAAAGAGAACAGAGGACAGGCTGCAGGAGAGAAAGAGAACAGAGGACAGGCTGCAGGAGAGAAAGAGGACAGAGGACAGGCTGCAGGAGAGAAAGAGAACAGAGGACAGACTGCAGGAGAGAAAGAGGACAGAGGACAGGCTGCAGGAGAGAAAGAGAACAGAGGACAGGCTGCAGGAGAGAAAGAGAACAGAGGACAGACTGCAGGAGAGAATAGAGAACAGAGGACAGACTGCAGGAGAGACAGAGAACAGAGGACAGACTGCAGGAGGGAAAGAGGACAGAGGACAGGCTGCAGGAGAGAAAGAGAACAGAGGACAGGCTGCAGGAGAGAATAGAGAACAGAGGACAGACTGCAGGAGAGAAAGAGGACAGAGGACAGGCTGCAGGAGAGAAAGAGAACAGAGGACAGACTGTAGGAGAGAAAGAGGACAGAGGACAGACTGCAGGAGAGACAGAGAACAGAGGACAGACTGCAGGAGAGAAAGAGAACAGAGGACAGACTGCAGGAGAGAAAGAGGACAGAGGACAGGCTGCAGGAGAGACAGAGAACAGAGGACAGACTGCAGGAGAGAAAGAGGACAGAGGACAGACTGCAGGAGAGAAAGAGAACAGACTACAGGAGAGAAAGAGAACAGAGGACAGACTGCAGGAGAGAAAGAGGACAGATGACAGGCTGCAGGAGAGAAAGAGAACAGAGGACAGGCTGCAGGAGAGAAAGAGAACAGAGGACAGACTGCAGGAGAGAATAGAGAACAGAGGACAGACTGCAGGAGAGAAAGAGAACAGAGGACAGACTGCAGGAGAGAACGAGGACAGGCTGCAGGAGAGAAAGAGGACAGAGGACAGGCTACAGGAGAGAAAGAGGACAGAGGACAGGCTACAGGAGAGAAAGAGAACAGAGGACAGGCTACAGGAGATAAAGAGAACAGAGGACAGACTGCAGGAGAGAAAGAGGACATGCTGCAGGAGAGAAAGAGGACAGAGGACAGGCTGCAGGAGAGAGAGAACAGAGGACAGACTGCAGGAGAGAAAGAGAACAGAGGACAGGCTGCAGGAGAGAAAGAGAACAGAGGACAGACTGTAGGAGAGAAAGAGGACAGAGGACAGACTGCAGGAGAGAAAGAGGACAGAGGACAGACTGCAGGAGAGAAAGAGGACAGAGGACAGACTGCAGGAGAGAAAGAGAGCAGAGGACAGACTGCAGGAGAGAAAGAGAGCAGAGGACAGACTGCAGGAGAGAAAGAGGACAGAGGACAGACTGCAGGAGAGAAAGAGAGCAGAGGACAGGCTACAGGAGCAGCTAGATCACCACTATGACCTGCCCTCACACAGCAGAGGGGCCCACGTCAACCAGCCAGGCCTCCCCAGCCCTGCCCTCACACAGCAGAGGGGCCCACGTCAACCAGCCAGGCCTCCCCAGCCCTGCCCTCACACAGCAGAGGGGCCCACCTCAACCAGCCAGGCCTCCCCAGCCCTGCCCTCACACAGCAGAGGGGCCCACGTCAACCAGCCAGGCCTCCCCAGCCCTGCCCTCACACAGCAGAGGGGCCCACCTCAACCAGCCAGGCCTCCCCAGCCCTGCCCTCACACAGCAGAGGAGCCCACCTCAACCAGCCAGGCCTCCCCAGCCCTGCCCTCACACAGCAGAGGAGCCCACCTCAACCAGCCAGGCCTCCCCAGCCCTGCCCTCACACAGCAGAGGGGCCCACGTCAACCAGCCAGGCCTCCCCAGCCCTGCCCTCACACAGCAGAGGGGCCCACCTCAACCAGCCAGGCCTCCCCAGCCCTGCCCTCACACAGCAGAGGGGCCCACGTCAACCAGCCAGGCCTCCCCAGCCCTGCCCTCACACAGCAGAGGGGCCCACCTCAACCAGCCAGGCCTCCCCAGCCCTGCCCTCACACAGCAGAGGGGCCCACCTCAACCAGCCAGGCCACCCCAGCCCTGCCCTCACACAGCAGAGGGGCCCACCTCAACCAGCCAGGCCTCCAAAGTAGATGTCCTAACCGACTTGCCAAAACAATGGTTTGTTAACAAGAAATTTGTGGAGTGGTTGAAAAACTAGTTTTAATAACTCCAACCTAAGATTTTTGTAAACTTCCGACTTCAACTGGGACGTTCCCCCCTCAGAGTCACCCTACTTTAATGAAGAGAGCTTCTCTATTCTAGAGGGGGAGATTAGTCACTTTCAGGCCCAAGGCAACGTACTGGTCTGTGGAGACCTGAATGCTAGAACAGCAGAAGAACAAGACACTTAACAGTCATGGGGATAAACACCTACCAGGAAGCAACAACCTTTCCCTCCCCAGAAACAACTATGACAAAGTGAAAAACTCAAACGGAGTACAGCTCCTGAGGCTCTGTCGAACACTGGGTCTGTACATAGTCAATGGCAGGCTGAGAGGAGACTCTTTTGGTAGGTACACCTACAGCTCATCCCTTGGCAGCAGCACTGTAGACTACTTCCTCACCGACCTAAACCCACAGTCTCTCAGAACCGTCACAGTCAGCCCACTAACACCTCTCTCAGACCACAGTAAAAGTCACAGTATCTGAGAAAAGCGGAACCCAACCCATGAAGCATCACGGACCAATAAATGACATGGTACTGAAACAGACCTACAGATACAGACATCTACCAAAAAACTATTAGTAGCGAAAACAATCTCTCCGGGACAACGTTTTAGTCGTAACATTCTGCTGCAACAATGAAGGTGTAAAAACCGTTCGGAACATAAACTTCATACTTGACAAATTAGCCTCGTTGGCTAATCTACAGAAACATAAGAGGAAACCGCCCCCCCAAAAAATACATCTAATCAAAAAACAAGAGAACCAGAGAAAGAAAATATACGCCTTCAATATGGGGGAAACACTGAAGCAATACAAACGCACCCTAAGAACAAAAAAGGAACAGCACATTAGAAATCAGCTGGATGGAATTGAGGAATCCATAGAATCAAACCACTTCTGGGAGAACTGGAATAAATTAAACAAACCTCATCAGGAGGAATTGGCTCTTCAAAATGGGGATATGTGGAGAAATCACTTTGCAAACCTCTACAGAAACATAACAAAGAGCCCAGAACAAAAATATACACCAGAAAAATTACAAACCCTTGAATCAGCAGTCAAAGACTATCAGAGTCCTGTGGATACCCCAATTACAGAAGAAGAATTATTGGAAATACTTTGCACTCTCCAACCCAAAAAGGCCTGTGGTGATGATGGTATTTTAAATGAAATGATCAAATATACACACACACACAAATTCGAATTGGCTATACTCAAACTCCTCAACATTATCCTCACCGCAGGTATTTTCCCTGATATTTGGAACCAAGGTTTGATCACACTAATCTATAAAAACGTAGACAATTTTGACCCAAATAATTACAGAGGAATTTGCATTAACAGCAACTTGGGGGAAATTATCTGCCGTATCATAAATAGCAGACTACATAATTTCCTCCATAATTTCCAACCTTCTGAGCAGAAGATTGGATAAAAAAAATATTATTGTACAACTGACCACATTTCCACCCTCCAATTGACAAGAAGTTCACCAAAACAAAAAGGCACAATCTACTCGTGTTTTGTAAACTTCAAGAAATAATTTGATTCAATTTGGCACAAAGGTCTTTTTAATAGACTCATAGAAAGTGGTACGGACACAAGTCCACAACTATTATTATTATTGCTGTTGGTCCCACCATTTTTGTTAACTGTATACCTAGTCATTTAAACTTGCCATATCAATAAAGTCTATTGAATTGAGAGACAAGAAAATGGAGGGAGCGAGAGAGAGAGCGAAACGAGAGAGAGAGAGGGGGGGGGGGGTAGAAACAAAGAGAGAAACTTCACTTGCTTTGGCAATGTTAACATATGTTTCCCATGCCAATAAAGCCCTTGAATTGAAACAAGAGAGAGAGAGGGAGAGTGAGAGAGGAAACAGAGGAAGAAAAAAAAACAGACGAAAAAGGAGAGAGTAGAAAAATCTAAATGAGACTCTTACCCACTAGGTCATTCTTCCACCCAGAATCCTTCTCTGGAACACATCCCCCAGAATCCACAGAGAGATTCTCAGAAGACTAGAAATAACACAACATGCAGACATTTCATCAATATAGTCATCTGCATTTGTCGTTTTGGAACTGTTTGGCCCCCCCCAAAAAATTACATTTGATCACAAACAAAAAAAACTAAAATATGAAGAAAAAGAATTCCACTTGTATCTACTTTACTGAAAACGTTCTGTAAAGCGAACATTCAACTCAATTCAACAGGGTTTAGACTACATTTCGGATCGTTCAGAGAGTCCGTGTCTGATGGCATACCCTGCTTCTCCTGGTCGGTGGGATCCCCCACCCTGATTGGCTGTCCACATCTCCCATAAGAAAGTCAGACACTCTGAGGAGGAAGTCAGAAAAGAAGACGAGTCAGCATTATCGAGTGAGCAAGACTAGCAAAGCTAAGTATCCGAGACTAGAGGTTTAAACATAGTTGATTTCAATAAATAGGCCTAACAGAGACACGTGAGCAATACTGAGAAAACAAAGTGTTCCAAGAATAGGAAGTTAAAACATTTATTCAATCAAATAACAAAGAGTCCAAGGCTAGAGGTTAAAGATAAGTGTCCAAGTTTTTTTTTTTTTTTAAAGGGTAGTTACATATTTATGTAGACATTACCTAACAATGCTCAGTGTGGTTTAAGTGAAACGTTCATGTGGACATGAGCCTATTCATCCTTTGTACTATTACAATTAAGACTTGATTGTTTTCTGTTAACAGTCAAAAAGAACGAGTACTGTCTACACCACCATCTCTGACAAGAGGTTACTAAAAAGTCAACAGTGTTGAAAAAAGGCCAACCCCCCCCCCCCCCCAAAAAGTCATACTCACACATTGCCAAATGTGAATGCCAAAGTGTCAATGGACGCGTATATCTCGCCAAATATAGCGGTTTTGTTTTCTTGGTTTCCCTCCTTGATGTTAATGCCTGTTGGAAAGTGATTAAAACCCACATGAGTACTTCAACCAGAGACCAAATCGCAATCTTCAGCCAGCCAGCAAAACAGGCAACAAAAGCAGTCAGAGTTAGCCTGGTCATAAAGCTAAATAATGGACTTGTATGTTGACAGTGTAACGGATGTGAAATGGCTAGCTAGTTAGCGGGTGCGCGCTAGTAGCATTTCAATCAGTTACGTCACTTGCTCTGAGACTTAAGTAGTGTTGCCCCTTGCTTTGCAAGGGCCGTGGCCTTTGTGGAGCGATGGGTAACGACCGTGCTTCGTGGGCAACCGTTGTTGATGTGTGCAGAGGGTCCCTGGTTCGCGCCCGTGTCGGGGCAAGGGGACGGTTTAAAGTTATACTGTTACATTGATGCTGTTGACCCGGATCACTGGTTGCTGCGGAAAAGGAGGAGGTTGAAAGAGGGGTGAGTGTAACGGATGTGAAATGGCTAGCTAGTTAGCGGGTGCGCGCTAGTAGCATTTCAATCAGTTACGTCACTTGCTCTGAGACTTAAGAATTCAATTAACAGTCCTTTCATTCATTCATTATTTCATTCATTCATTATTTCATTCATTAGATCCTACAGTAAATGAAGCATGTAAGAAATAAGCTACATTTATTAACTTGCTAGTTTCTGTAGATGCAGATAGTAAATGTGCATTTGGATATTATTATTATTATTTTGGTATTCATGGACTTTAGAAAAGTTGTTGAACACTCCACATGCCAATCACTGTGACACATGTCAATCACATGCCAATCACATGCCAATCGCTGTGACAACGCCATTCAGTCATGGCCCTTTCAGAACCCTTAACTCACAGAATATGACCACAACATGTTGAAAGCATCGAGCCGTCTGTTCAAACGACTAGCACACAGCTCAGACAGCCATGTAGACCCCACAAGACATGCCACCAGAGGTCTCTTCACAGTCCCCAAGTCCAGAACAGACTCTGGGAAACACACAGTACAACACAGAGTCATGACTACATGGAACTCACTCCCACATCAGGTAAAGCAGTCAAAATAGATAAATAAAATACACCTTATGGAACAACGGGGACTGTGGACACACACACACACACACACACAGACACACACACACACACACAAATATTGTTGTATTATACATGTTGTATTGTAGATACGTAGTGGTGTAATGATGTTATATGATGTACTGTTTTATTTTTTGTTTTATATGTAATGTAAGTGCCTTAATGTGTTTTGGACCCCAGGAAGAGTAGCTGCTTCCTTGGCAGGAACTAAATGGGGATCCATAATAAACCCCAGGAAGAGTAGCTGCTGCCTTGGCAGGAACTAAATGGGGATCCATAATAAACCCCAGGAAGAGTAGCTGCTGCCTTGGCAGGAACTAATGGGGATCCATAATAAACCCCAGGAAGAGTAGCTGCTGCCTTGGCAGGAACTAAATGGGGATCCATAATAAACCCCAGGAAGAGTAGCTGCTGCCTTGGCAGGAACTAACGGGGATCCATAATAAACCCCAGGAAGAGTAACTGCTGCCTTGGCAGGAACTAATGGGGATCCATAATAAACCTCAGGAAGAGTAGCTGCTGCCTTGGCAGGAACTAATGGGGATCCATAATAAACCCCAGGAAGAGTAGCTGCTGCCTTGGCAGGTACTAATGGGGATCCATAATAAACCCCAGGAAGAGTAGCTGCTGCCTTGGCAGGAACTAATGGGGATCCATAATAAACCCCAGGAAGAGTAGCTGCTGCCTTGGCAGGAACTAATGGGGATCCATAATAAATACAAAACAGCAACAACAACCTGGGAAAAATTGTCACAAATATAGACATACTGTAGATGGATACTAACAGGAACACAGTCAGGGTTGTCCCTTTGGACCGGGAACAGTCAGGGTTGTCCCTTTGGACCGGGAACAGTCAGGGTTGTCCCTTTGGACCCGGGAACAGTCAGGGTTGTCCCTTTGGACCCGGGAACAGTCAGGGTTGTCCCTTTGGACCCGGGAACAGTCAGGGTTGTCCCTTTGGACCCGGGAACAGTCAGGGTTGTCCCTTTGGACCCGGGAACAGTCAGGGTTGTCCCTTTGGACCCGGGACAGTCAGGGTTGTCCCTTTGGACCCGGGACAGTCAGGGATGTCCCTTTGGACCCGGGACAGTCAGGGTTGTCCCTTTGGACCCGGGACAGTCAGGGTTGTCCCTTTGGACCCGGGACAGTCAGGGTTGTCCCTTTGGACCCGGGACAGTCAGGGTTGTCCCTTTGGACCCGGAACAGTCAGGGTTGTCCCTTTGGACCCGGAACAGTCAGGGTTGTCCCTTTGGACCCGGAACAGTCAGGGTTGTCCCTTTGGACCCGGAACAGTCAGGGTTGTCCCTTTGGACCCGGAACAGTCAGGGTTGTCCCTTTGGACCCGGAACAGTCAGGGTTGTCCCTTTGGACCCGGAACAGTCAGGGTTGTCCCTTTGGACCCGGAACAGTCAGGGTTGTCCCTTTGGACCCGGAACAGTCAGGGTTGTCCCTTTGGACCCGGAACAGTCAGGGTTGTCCCTTTGGACCCGGAACAGTCAGGGTTGTCCCTTTGGACCCGGAACAGTCAGGGTTGTCCCTTTGGACCCGGAACAGTCAGGGTTGTCCCTTTGGACCCGGAACAGTCAGGGTTGTCCCTTTGGACCCGGAACAGTCAGGGTTGTCCCTTTGGACCCGGAACAGTCAGGGTTGTCCCTTTGGACCCGGAACAGTCAGGGTTGTCCCTTTGGACCCGGAACAGTCAGGGTTGTCCCTTTGGACCCGGAACAGTCAGGGTTGTCCCTTTGGACCCGGAACAGTCAGGGTTGTCCCTTTGGACCCGGAACAGTCAGGGTTGTCCCTTTGGACCCGGAACAGTCAGGGTTGTCCCTTTGGACCCGGAACAGTCAGGGTTGTCCCTTTGGACCCGGAACAGTCAGGGTTGTCCCTTTGGACCCGGAACAGTCAGGGTTGTCCCTTTGGACCCGGAACAGTCAGGGTTGTCCCTTTGGACCCGGAACAGTCAGGGTTGTCCCTTTGGACCCGGAACAGTCAGGGTTGTCCCTTTGGACCCGGAACAGTCAGGGTTGTCCCTTTGGACCCGGAACAGTCAGGGTTGTCCCTTTGGACCCGGAACAGTCAGGGTTGTCCCTTTGGACCCGGAACAGTCAGGGTTGTCCCTTTGGACCCGGAACAGTCAGGGTTGTCCCTTTGGACCCGGAACAGTCAGGGTTGTCCCTTTGGACCCGGAACAGTCAGGGTTGTCCCTTTGGACCCGGAACAGTCAGGGTTGTCCCTTTGGACCCGGAACAGTCAGGGTTGTCCCTTTGGACCCGGAACAGTCAGGGTTGTCCCTTTGGACCCGGAACAGTCAGGGTTGTCCCTTTGGACCCGGAACAGTCAGGGTTGTCCCTTTGGACCCGGAACAGTCAGGGTTGTCCCTTTGGACCCGGAACAGTCAGGGTTGTCCCTTTGGACCCGGAACAGTCAGGGTTGTCCCTTTGGACCCGGAACAGTCAGGGTTGTCCCTTTGGACCCGGAACAGTCAGGGTTGTCCCTTTGGACCCGGAACAGTCAGGGTTGTCCCTTTGGACCCGGAACAGTCAGGGTTGTCCCTTTGGACCCGGAACAGTCAGGGTTGTCCCTTTGGACCCGGAACAGTCAGGGTTGTCCCTTTGGACCCGGAACAGTCAGGGTTGTCCCTTTGGACCCGGAACAGTCAGGGTTGTCCCTTTGGACCCGGAACAGTCAGGGTTGTCCCTTTGGACCCGGAACAGTCAGGGTTGTCCCTTTGGACCCGGAACAGTCAGGGTTGTCCCTTTGGACCCGGAACAGTCAGGGTTGTCCCTTTGGACCCGGAACAGTCAGGGTTGTCCCTTTGGACCCGGAACAGTCAGGGTTGTCCCTTTGGACCCGGAACAGTCAGGGTTGTCCCTTTGGACCCGGAACAGTCAGGGTTGTCCCTTTGGACCCGGAACAGTCAGGGTTGTCCCTTTGGACCCGGAACAGTCAGGGTTGTCCCTTTGGACCCGGAACAGTCAGGGTTGTCCCTTTGGACCCGGAACAGTCAGGGTTGTCCCTTTGGACCCGGAACAGTCAGGGTTGTCCCTTTGGACCCGGAACAGTCAGGGTTGTCCCTTTGGACCCGGAACAGTCAGGGTTGTCCCTTTGGACCCGGAACAGTCAGGGTTGTCCCTTTGGACCCGGAACAGTCAGGGTTGTCCCTTTGGACCCGGAACAGTCAGGGTTGTCCCTTTGGACCCGGAACAGTCAGGGTTGTCCCTTTGGACCCGGAACAGTCAGGGTTGTCCCTTTGGACCCGGAACAGTCAGGGTTGTCCCTTTGGACCCGGAACAGTCAGGGTTGTCCCTTTGGACCCGGAACAGTCAGGGTTGTCCCTTTGGACCCGGAACAGTCAGGGTTGTCCCTTTGGACCCGGAACAGTCAGGGTTGTCCCTTTGGACCCGGAACAGTCAGGGTTGTCCCTTTGGACCCGGAACAGTCAGGGTTGTCCCTTTGGACCCGGAACAGTCAGGGTTGTCCCTTTGGACCCGGAACAGTCAGGGTTGTCCCTTTGGACCCGGAACAGTCAGGGTTGTCCCTTTGGACCCGGAACAGTCAGGGTTGTCCCTTTGGACCCGGAACAGTCAGGGTTGTCCCTTTGGACCCGGAACAGTCAGGGTTGTCCCTTTGGACCCGGAACAGTCAGGGTTGTCCCTTTGGACCCGGAACAGTCAGGGTTGTCCCTTTGGACCCGGAACAGTCAGGGTTGTCCCTTTGGACCCGGAACAGTCAGGGTTGTCCCTTTGGACCCGGAACAGTCAGGGTTGTCCCTTTGGACCCGGAACAGTCAGGGTTGTCCCTTTGGACCCGGAACAGTCAGGGTTGTCCCTTTGGACCCGGAACAGTCAGGGTTGTCCCTTTGGACCCGGAACAGTCAGGGTTGTCCCTTTGGACCCGGAACAGTCAGGGTTGTCCCTTTGGACCCGGAACAGTCAGGGTTGTCCCTTTGGACCCGGAACAGTCAGGGTTGTCCCTTTGGACCCGGAACAGTCAGGGTTGTCCCTTTGGACCCGGAACAGTCAGGGTTGTCCCTTTGGACCCGGAACAGTCAGGGTTGTCCCTTTGGACCCGGAACAGTCAGGGTTGTCCCTTTGGACCCGGAACAGTCAGGGTTGTCCCTTTGGACCCGGAACAGTCAGGGTTGTCCCTTTGGACCCGGAACAGTCAGGGTTGTCCCTTTGGACCCGGAACAGTCAGGGTTGTCCCTTTGGACCCGGAACAGTCAGGGTTGTCCCTTTGGACCCGGAACAGTCAGGGTTGTCCCTTTGGACCCGGAACAGTCAGGGTTGTCCCTTTGGACCCGGAACAGTCAGGGTTGTCCCTTTGGACCCGGAACAGTCAGGGTTGTCCCTTTGGACCCGGAACAGTCAGGGTTGTCCCTTTGGACCCGGAACAGTCAGGGTTGTCCCTTTGGACCCGGAACAGTCAGGGTTGTCCCTTTGGACCCGGAACAGTCAGGGTTGTCCCTTTGGACCCGGAACAGTCAGGGTTGTCCCTTTGGACCCGGAACAGTCAGGGTTGTCCCTTTGGACCCGGAACAGTCAGGGTTGTCCCTTTGGACCCGGAACAGTCAGGGTTGTCCCTTTGGACCCGGAACAGTCAGGGTTGTCCCTTTGGACCCGGAACAGTCAGGGTTGTCCCTTTGGACCCGGAACAGTCAGGGTTGTCCCTTTGGACCCGGAACAGTCAGGGTTGTCCCTTTGGACCCGGAACAGTCAGGGTTGTCCCTTTGGACCCGGAACAGTCAGGGTTGTCCCTTTGGACCCGGAACAGTCAGGGTTGTCCCTTTGGACCCGGAACAGTCAGGGTTGTCCCTTTGGACCCGGAACAGTCAGGGTTGTCCCTTTGGACCCGGAACAGTCAGGGTTGTCCCTTTGGACCCGGAACAGTCAGGGTTGTCCCTTTGGACCCGGAACAGTCAGGGTTGTCCCTTTGGACCCGGAACAGTCAGGGTTGTCCCTTTGGACCCGGAACAGTCAGGGTTGTCCCTTTGGACCCGGAACAGTCAGGGTTGTCCCTTTGGACCCGGAACAGTCAGGGTTGTCCCTTTGGACCCGGAACAGTCAGGGTTGTCCCTTTGGACCCGGAACAGTCAGGGTTGTCCCTTTGGACCCGGAACAGTCAGGGTTGTCCCTTTGGACCCGGAACAGTCAGGGTTGTCCCTTTGGACCCGGAACAGTCAGGGTTGTCCCTTTGGACCCGGAACAGTCAGGGTTGTCCCTTTGGACCCGGAACAGTCAGGGTTGTCCCTTTGGACCCGGAACAGTCAGGGTTGTCCCTTTGGACCCGGAACAGTCAGGGTTGTCCCTTTGGACCCGGAACAGTCAGGGTTGTCCCTTTGGACCCGGAACAGTCAGGGTTGTCCCTTTGGACCCGGAACAGTCAGGGTTGTCCCTTTGGACCCGGAACAGTCAGGGTTGTCCCTTTGGACCCGGAACAGTCAGGGTTGTCCCTTTGGACCCGGAACAGTCAGGGTTGTCCCTTTGGACCCGGAACAGTCAGGGTTGTCCCTTTGGACCCGGAACAGTCAGGGTTGTCCCTTTGGACCGGGAACAGTCAGGGTTGTCCCTTTGGACCGGGAACAGTCAGGGTTGTCCCTTTGGACCGGGAACAGTCAGGGTTGTCCCTTTGGACCGGGAACAGTCAGGGTTGTCCCTTTGGACCGGGAACAGTCAGGGTTGTCCCTTTGGACCCGGAACAGTCAGGGTTGTCCCTTTGGACCCGGAACAGTCAGGGTTGTCCCTTTGGACCCGGAACAGTCAGGGTTGTCCCTTTGGACCCGGAACAGTCAGGGTTGTCCCTTTGGACCCGGAACAGTCAGGGTTGTCCCTTTGGACCCGGAACAGTCAGGGTTGTCCCTTTGGACCCGGAACAGTCAGGGTTGTCCCTTTGGACCCGGAACAGTCAGGGTTGTCCCTTTGGAAGAAGAGAATGGTGCTAACCAAAACATCAGATTATTATCACGTGGTTTTCATTCACGTTAATATTTACGTTTCCAATTCATATGTACTAACAGGTCACAGACTCAGTGAGCCGGTCAAGACTACAGCCATATTTCCTTTCCTGTGAGCAGAGCCCGAAAATACACTGTCCAAATGCTTCGAAGGAATATTGAGGCCACAGAAATTGGACGATTCTTCGAGAAGACGGCGTCGCACACGTTAGCTTTCTTACACAGGAAACAGTTCAGATCAGTAAGCGAGAGACAGAAGCCAGGCTGAGGAAGCCCAATAACACATGCAGAGAGAGAGAGAGAGAGAGAGAGTAGAGGAATCAGACTTCACATAGTAGCTTCCTGTCTCTCCGCCACAGGAAACGACTCAGTGTTGTCTAAGATTTCAAACTGCCTAAGAAAAGCTTTAAAAAAAAAACAAAACAACCACTGCAAAAAAATACTTACCCACTCCGTCTCTCTGTCTAGTCAACGGTCTGTCCGGTCAATCGGAGAGCACACTCCTGGCTCTATTGTCTATGCTCTCCTCTGCCCTCCCTGTACAGAAGAGCAGTCTTCTCTTCATTACACTTTCTAGACACTTCCACCATTTTCCTGATGATGCAGCAGAGCCGACAAAACAAAAAAAGACACAAAACTGAAACAAAAAGTCAAATTGCTGGCCAGAAGACGGGGGGGGGGGTTGGAGAAGACGGGATCTCCAGAGCCCACGTTCCCAGGCCAGGGCAGCACCTCAGGAGGCCGAAGGGGTTGATAGGAGGTGTAGAGCGTGCCTCCCTGCCGCGAACGCTAGACAGCTGCTGTGCTGCACTCTGCTGCTGTGTTGTACTGGCCCCTGTAGAGGCAAGAGTGTGGAGCGTCTTCCTCAGGACATCCTGCAGTCCTACAACAATGATACCACCGCTGGCTGCCACCAATCACAACCCGCTAAATATGGGAACTGCATCATTCACGCCCAGGCCAGGACGCATTGTGTATTTCCGTTCTTTAAGAGCATGACATCGCTCTCTGTGATCACAGTGAGCCTGTTTGCAGAGAGTTTCTCTTCGTGTGGTAGATCTGCTGTCATTCTGTCTGTGATCACAGTGAGCCTGTTACAGAGAGTTTCTCTTCGTGTGGTAGTAGATCTGCTGTCATTCTGTCTGTGATCACAGTGAGCCTGTTACAGAGAGTTTCTCTTCGTGTGGTAGTAGATCTGCTGTCATTCTGTCTGTGATCACAATGACACACTATATTTTTCTTGACAGAGGACGGCAATTTATGGGCTCATTGGTGTATGATAAAAAGGTATCCATTAAACGGCAAAAGTGTATTTCTTTATCTATTGAGTGAAGAAAGATGGCCAGAATCTATCTATCGAGAGAGAGAGAGACAGCAGAGAGAGAGAGAGAGACATCAGAAAGAGAGAGAGAGACAGCAGAGAGAGAGACAGCAGAGAGAGAGACAGCAGAGAGAGAGAGAGACAGCAGAGAGAGAGAGAGACAGCAGAGAGAGAGAGAGACAGCAGAGAGAGAGACACAGCAGAGAGAGAGAGACAGCAGAGAGAGAAAGACAGCAGAGAGAGAGACACAGCAGAGACAGCAGAGAAGACAGCAGAGAGAGAGAGACAGCAGAGAGAGAGACAGCAGAGAGAGAGACAGCAGAGAGAGAGACAGCAGAGAGAGAGAGAGCAAAGACAGCAGAGAGAGAGAGCAGAGAGAGAGACAGACAGCAGAGAGACAGCAGAGAGACAGCAGACAGCAGAGAGACAGCAGAGACAGCAGAGAGACAGCAGAGACAGCAGAGAGACAGCAGAGACAGCAGAGAGAGAGAGACAGCAGAGAGAGAGAGACAGCAGAGAGAGAGAGACAGCAGAGAGAGAGAGACAGCAGAGAGAGAGAGACAGCAGAGAGAGAGAGACAGCAGAGAGAGAGACAGCAGAGACAGCAGAGAGACAGCAGAGAGAGAGACAGCAGAGAGAGACAGCAGACAGAGAGAGACAGCAGACAGAGAGAGACAGCAGAGAGAGACAGCAGACAGAGAGAGACAGCAGAGAGAGAGAGATAGCAGAGAGAGAGAGATAGCAGAGAGACAGCACAGAGAGAGAGAGAGAGAGAGAGACAGCTGAGAAAGAGAGACAGCAGAGAGAGAGAGAGCAGAGAGATGACAACTGTTTTAGAAAACAATTAAACTGTGAAACTTTAAAACTCAGAACCCAGAGAGCACAGTACAACAGCAAGCAGCTGACACTAATCGAAGAGTCCATAAACACAACTTCTGGCAAAATTGAGGAAGAGGAATTAGCGATACAAAAATGGCGACATTCTACAACATTAAATTGATGCAAACACAGAACAATAACAAAAAAATAATGATAAATTGAATGGATTAGAAAACGCTATAAAAAAAGACAATCCAAATCCATTGGACTCCAATTACTGACCAGGAGCTCTGTAAGAAACTACAGGCCCTGAAATTTAAAAAAATCAAGCAGTCCTGATGGCATCCTAAATGAGCTGCTCAAACTCACTAGTGCAAAAACATTTCTATTGGCTATATTAAAACTGTTCAATTTGATCCTGAGTGAAGGTTATTTCCCTGACATCTGGAATCAAGGACTCATAACCCCAATCTTTAAGAACGGAGACAAATTTGACCCTAACAATTACAGAGGAATGTGTGTGAACAGTAACCTGAGGGAGGTTTTCTGTAGTATTATAAAATGGAAGAGTTCTAAACTTCCTTAATAAGCACAATGTCTTGAGTAAAAGACAAATTGGATTTATATCAAAACAACGCATTACTGATCATATTTATCCCCCACACACCCTGATAGATAAACATGTCCATCAGCATTTGATTCTATTTGACAGGACTGTTCTACAAAAGTTACTGAAAGTGGTGTATTTTTATTTTTAAAAAATTCACCTTTATTTACCAGGTAGGCCAGTTGAGAACAAGTTCACATTTACAACTGTGACCTGGCCAAGAGAGACACAGCAGAGAGAGATCAATCAATGTATACTGGCAATACGTGAAGCATCAAAATTGGCAAGAAAATAACAGAATTCTTAAGTCAGAGGCGGGGCCTTCGCCACGGTTGCAATCTGAGCCCTGCACTCTTCAATATTTACATCAACGAATTGGCCACTATTCTAGAAAATGCCTGCGTGTGTTAGTCTCCACAATTCAGAGGTTCAATGCCTGCTCTTCACAGATGACCTGTGCCTGCTGTCACCCACAGCACATGGCCTACAGCAGAGCCTGGACCTGCTAGAGCAGTACTGCCAGACCTGGGCCCTGGCAGTAAACCCCAAAAAGACTAAAATAATGATTTTCCAGAGAAGATCCAGATCTCAGGGAATTAGACCAAAGTTCTCAATTGGTACGAAATATATAGAGTACTGAACACACTACAATTACTGAGGTTTAAAAATAAGCTCAACTGGACACCTTAATGAGGCAGTGAATGAACTGAGAGAGAAAGCATGCAGGGCATTCTACACCCTAAAGAAATTATAATTGTAATTGAAAATACCTATTAAAATTTGTCTAAAACTAATTGAATGTGTCATTGAACCAATTGCACTTTATGGCAGCGAGGTGTGGGTTCCACTTGCAAAACAAGATTCCACCCAATGGGATTTCACCCCATTGAAACCCTGCATGCAGAGTTCTGTAAGATTCTCCTACATGTCCAGAGGAAAACTACAAACAATGCATGCAGGGCAGAATTAGGTCAATATCCACTAATAATAAAAAGAGCAATTAAGTTTCAGAAACATCTAAAATACAGTGACCCCCTCTCATATCACTACCAAGCCCTGCAATGCCAAGAGCTGAGCAAAGAAAAGAGTCCCCTCATCCAGCTGGTCCTGGGGCTGAGTTCACAAACCTGTTCTACTAACACACTGAAGCCTCAGGACCAGAACATCCAATCAATCAGGATAAACCAAATTACAACACAAACAAAACAAAACTATATTGCCTATTGGGAAACACAAACACAAAGCAGTGCAATCTGGCCCTAAATCGACAGTACACCGTGGCTAAATATTTGACCATGGTTACTGATCAAAACCTTAGTAAAACCTTGACAAAAGTACAGGCTCAGTGAGCACAGCCTTGCCATTGAGAAGGGTAGACACAGGAAAACCTGGCTCCCTGTAGAGGAAAGGCTGTGTAACCACTGCACAACAGCAGAACCTGAGACAGAGCTGCATTTCCTGACAAAATGCCAAAAATTATTAAACACTGAGTTTTATTTCCCCAAATGTGAAACCTTTATTCAAGGTTTCAAAGACCTCTCTGATGAGAGTAGGCTACCCGTCCTGTTGGGGGAGGACGCAGAGAGCTGTGGGTTGGCAGCGCACTACATTGCTGCCTGCCATAAGATGAGGGACAGTGTCTGACAGACCAATCAACCTCCACATGTCCTCTATGGTTATTGTTAAATGTATGGTTACTTTGACCCTTGGTTCTTGTTACTGCTGTCCCATTGACCATTTTGATTTTTATTATTATTATATTAATATTGTAAACCTCCAAAGAAAGCCTTGGCTTTTTTTTGTACATTGTCATGTCATGCCAATAAAGCAAATTGCATTTTGAGAGCGAGATTCATCGATAGAGTTTCTTTATGTCTCAACTATCCTCACAGTGTGATGCTATAAAAGCACGGAATGGCAGGAGCTTTAGAGAAGACAGAGGAAAGGTTCCTGTATAGACAATGTTTCTAATGAACTAACTTCTCACTATGGCTGAACATTGTGATGGTTGTAAACAAATGTAGTTAAATTCTTATTTTCAATGACGGCATAGGAACAGGGGCAGAACGACATATTTTTTACCTTGTCAGCCCCGGGGATTTGATCTTGCAACCTTTTGGTTACTAGTCCAACGCTCTAACCACTAGGCTACTACCTGCCAAACCACTAACTGTCGCCCCATATAGTTCCAGGTCAGGATCTTCTCTGGTTTTAATTGGTCGATAAGAGTGTCACGGACAACCCTGACTGTGTTCCTGTTAGTATCCATCTACAGTATGTCTATATTTGTGACAATTTTTCCCAGGTTGTTGTTGCTGTTTTGCTTAATATGTCCCCCCCCCCCCCCCCGTAACTTCTGGCAAACACCCAAAGCCCCCAGGTGTCACAACCGCAACACACACACACACACAAAGGATGTTTGGTTAGCAGGAGACATGAATGACGCAGGATATACAAAGCTTCACCGGGGGACTTATCAACAACCCTTTGACTCTTCATCTCCTCCGTTCTACTAATTCATCCCTCTCTCTCCTCGCTGGTTTCTTTCATTCTGTACTGTATCATGTTACCCAGGGAGACAGAGGTGGTGTCCAAGCAGAACTCGCCACCTAGTGGCCAGCATTAGGAACTGTATGACACAGTTTTGTTTTGTTTTTTTAAATCGAAGGCTGATTTAAAAAAGGTGATGGAACAATAAAGTTGATTCAATTTCAAATACCCCTCTCCTCTCACATTCGATATTTCCACTAGAGTGACATTCACCACAAGAGGGTCTAGTGAATGAACTGAAGAACTTGACAGGATCAATGGTTTCCATGGTGATGACACTTCTTGGTCTCCTCCTGAATTTTAAGCATATTTAATTATTTTAAAAGCACCTCTCACAGCGTAAATATGAAGAAGATTAAAAATTTAAAAGTGCCAAAATGCTGTTCGGAACATATCAATAGATAAGCTGGAGTCTGCTAGACAAAAAAAAGAGAGGAATAAATCAAATAAATTGATGCTTATTTTAACAATGAAAGGGCTTTCTCTGAATTACACTGAACAAAAAAATAAAAACACAACATGCAAAAAATGTCAAAGATTTCTCTGAGTTAAAGTTCATATCAGGAAATCGGTCAAATTAAAATAAATTCATTCGGACCTAATCTATGGGATTTCACATGACTGGGAATCCAGATATGCATCAGTTGGTCACAAAGTTAGGGGGCGTGGATCAGAAAACCAGTCGGTGTATCTGGTGTGTATAACATGCACCGCGACACATCTCCTTTGCACACAGTTGATCAAGCTGTTGATTGTGGCCTGTGGAATGTTGCTTGCGGGAACTGGAACACGGTATCGTACAGATCCAGAACATTCTAAACATGCTCAATGGGTGAGCAGCTTCCAGGAATTTAAATGGCATGACAATGGGCCTCAGGATCGCTTCACGGTATCTCTGTGCATTCACATTTCTAAAAATCGACAAAAAATGCAATTGTGTTTGTTGTCCGCGTTTGTTGTCCATAGCATATGCCGTCCCAGATCATGTCTACCCATCTGCCCGGTACAGTTGAAAGAAAAGAAACTGGGATTCATCCGTGAAGAGAACATTTCTCCAGCGTGCCAGTGGCCTATCAAAAGGTGAGAATTTGCCCATTGAAGTCGGTTACGACACCCAACTGCAGTCAGGTCAAGACCCTGGTGAAGACAACGAGCACGAAGATGAGCTTCCACGACACGGTTTCTGACAGTGAGCTGGATGTGGAGGTCCTGGGCTCACGTGGTTTCACGTCAGTGACGGTCGGTGCCATTTAAGATGAGGGAAGACGTACATTTATTTTCATGAACACGCCCTTATTTCTATTACAGCATATTGGATGACTCTCATTCATATTCCATTCACCCAGCTCAATGTAACATCGACAGGTTTAGGCTACTACATGATACTAGAATGTTCCCTATAGCCATCGTGAGGTTGCTACAACCTAGCTTATGAATGAAAGTTTACAATGTACAGTACCAGTCAAAAGTTTGGACACACCTACCCTTCCAAGGGTTTTTCTATATTTCAACATTGTAGAATAATAGTGAAGACATCAAAACTAGGAAATAACACATATGGAATCACGGAGTAATCAAAAACAGTGTTAAACGAATCAATATGTATTTTATATTTGAGATTCTTCAAAGTAGCCACCCTTTTCCTTGATGACAGCTTTGCACACTCTTGGCATTCTCTCAACCAGCTTCATGAGGTGATCACCTGGAATGCATTTCAATTAACAGTTGGGCCTTGTTAAAAGTTAATTTGTGGAATTTCTTTCCTTCTTAATGCGTTTGAGCCAATCAGTTGTGCTGAGTTCAATTATAATCCACATTTCCTGTCGCCGCAGGATTATTTTCATGCTTTCGCTAACAGGCTCAAATGAAAGTTCTGTAAGTAGCCTAGCCGATATTTATAATATGGAAAATGTAATTAAAATGACATAATGAAGTCACCTAAATGAGAAGGACTGGACAGCAACGAACAACAGACCGGCTGTTTAATCTGAATGAAGAAGACAAAGAAAGACAGCAAAATAGCCTCCATTAGCCGTGCTAGCTAGTCGACTAACTTAGCTGGCTAGCGTAGCCATCTTCTTCACATGGATGTGACGCAGTCAAGACAGGCACTACCAGCTGGAATGATAGAGAACCTACGGCAGCAACTAGTTTGTCTAACTAGCATGAGTATACCTACTCCCTCCCTCCACAGACGCCAGCCCTTCCCCGCCCTGTTGCACAGCATAGCAGCACCGTCTACTCCCTCCCTCCACACACGCCAGCCCTTCCCCGCCCTGTTGCACAGCATAGCAGCACCGTCTACTCCCTCCCTCCACACACGCCAGCCCTTCCCCCTGTTGCACAGCATAGCAGCACCGTCTACTCCCTCCTACTCCCTCCCTCCACACACGCCAGCCCTTCCCCACCCTGTTGCTCAGCATAGCAGCACCGTCTACTCCCTCCCTCCACACACACCAGCCCTTCCCCGCCCTGTTGCACAGCATAGCAGCACCGTCTACTCCCTCCCTCCACACACGCCAGCCCTTCCCCGCCCTGTTGCGCAGCATAGCAGCACCGTCTACTCCCTCCACACACGCCAGCCCTTCCCCGCCCTGTTGCGCAGCATAGCAGCACCGTCTACTCCCTCCCTCCACACACGCCAGCCCTTCCCCGCCCTGTTGCACAGCATAGCAGCACCGTCTACTCCCTCCCTCCACACACGCCAGCCCTTCCCCGCCCTGTTGCACAGCATAGCAGCACCGTCTACTCCCTCCCTCCACACACACCAGCCCTTCCCCGCCCTGTTGCCAGGCATAGCAGCACCGTCTACTCCCTCCCTCCACACACACCAGCCCTTCCGCGCCCTGTTGCACAGCAGCACCGTCTACTCCCTCCCTCCACACACGCCAGCCCTTCCGCGCCCTGTTGCTCAGCATAGCTACACCGTCTACTCCCTCCCTCCACACACGCCAGCCCTTCCCCGCCCTGTTGCACAGCATAGCAGCACCGTCTACTCCCTCCCTCCACACACGCCAGCCCTTCTCCGCCCTGTTGCACAGCATAGCAGCACCGTCTACTCCCTCCCTCCACACACGCCAGCCCTTCCCCGCCCTGTTGCACAGCATAGCAGCACCGTCTACTCCCTCCCTCCACACACGCCAGCCCTTCCGCGCCCTGTTGCTCAGCATAGCTACACCGTCTACTCCCTCCCTCCACACACGCCAGCCCTTCCCCGCCCTGTTGCACAGCATAGCAGCACCGTCTACTCCCTCCCTCCACACACGCCAGCCCTTCCCCGCCCTGTTGCACAGCATAGCAGCACCGTCTACTCCCTCCCTCCACACACGCCAGCCCTTCCCCCTGTTGCACAGCATAGCAGCACCGTCTACTCCCTCCCTCCACGCCAGCCCTTCCCCGCCCTGTTGCTCAGCATAGCAGCACCGTCTACTCCCTCCCTCCACACACGCCAGCCCTTCCCCCTGTTGCTCAGCATAGCAGCACCGTCTACTCCCTCCCTCCACACACGCCAGCCCTTCCCCGCCCTGTTGCACAGCATAGCAGCACCGTCTACTCCCTCCCTCTACACACGCCAGCCCTTCCCCGCCCTGTTGCACAGCATAGCAGCACCGTCTACTCCCTCCCTCCCTCCACAGACGCCAGCCCTTCCCCGCCATGTTGCACAGCATAGCAGCACCGTCTACTCCCTCCCTCCATACACGCCAGCCCTTCCCCGCCCTGTTACACAGCATAGCAGCACCGTCTACTCCCTCCCTCCACACACGCCAGCCCTTCCCCCTGTTGCACAGCATAGCAGCACCGTCTACTCCCTCCCTCCACACACGCCAGCCCTTCCCCGCCATGTTGCACAGCAGCACCGTCTACTCCCTCCCTCCACACACGCCAGCCCTTCCCCGCCCTGTTGCACAGCATAGCAGCACCGTCTACTCCCTCCCTCCCTCCACACACGCCAGCCCTTCTCCGCCCTGTTGCTCAGCATAGCAGCACCGTCTACTCCCTCACTCCACACACGCCAGCCCTTCCCCGCCCTGTTACACAGCATAGCAGCACCGTCTACTCCCTCCCTCCACACACGCCAGCCCTTCTCCGCCCTGTTGCTCAGCATAGCAGCACCGTCTACTCCCTCACTCCACACACGCCAGCCCTTCCCCGCCCTGTTACACAGCATAGCAGCACCGTCTACTCCCTCACTCCACACACGCCAGCCCTTCCCCGCCCTGTTGCACAGCATAGCAGCACCGTCTACTCCCTCCCTCCCTCCCTCCCTCCACACACGCCAGCCCTTCCCCCTGTTGCCAGGCATAGTAGCACCGTCTACTCCCTCCCTCCACACACGCCAGCCCTTCCCCGCCCTGTTGCACAGCATAGCAGCACCGTCTACTCCCTCCCTCCACACACGCCAGCCCTTCTCCACCCTGTTACACAGCATAGCCGCACCGTCTACTCCCTCCCTCCCTCCACACACGCCAGCCCTTCCCCCTGTTACACAGCATAGCAGCACCGTCTACTCCCTCCCTCCACACACGCCAGGCCTTCCCCGCCCTGTTGCACAGCATAGCAGCACCGTCTACTCCCTCCCTCCACGCCAGCCCTTCACCGCCCTGTTGCGCAGCATAGCCGCACCGTCTACTCCCTCCCTCCCTCCACACACGCCAGCCCTTCCCCCTGTTACACAGCATAGCAGCACCGTCTACTCCCTCCCTCCCTCCACACACGCCAGCCCTTCCCCCTGTTACACAGCATAGCAGCACCGTCTACTCCCTCCCTCCACGCCAGCCCTTCCCCGCCCTGTTGCACAGCATAGCAGCACCGTCTACTCCCTCCCTCCACACACGCCAGCCCTTCCCCACCCTGTTGCACAGCATAGCAGCACCGTCTACTCCCTCCCTCCACACACGCCAGCCCTTCCCTGCCCTGTTGCACAGCATAGCAGCACCGTCTACTCCCTCCCTCCACGCCAGCCCTTCACCGCCCTGTTGCGCAGCATAGCAGCACCGTCTACTCCCTCCCTCCACACACGCCAGCCCTTCCCCGCTCTGTTGCACAGCATAGCAGCACCGTCTACTCCCTCCCTCCACACACGCCAGCCCTTCCCCGCCCTGTTGCGCAGCATAGCAGCACCGTCTACTCCCTCCTACTCCCTCCCTCCACACACGCCAGCCCTTCCCCCTGTTGCACAGCATAGCAGCACCGTCTACTCCCTCCCTCCCTCCACACACGCCAGCCCTTCTCCTCCCTGTTGCACAGCATAGCAGCACCGTCTACTCCCTCCCTCCACACACGCCAGCCCTTCTCCTCCCTGTTGCACAGCATAGCAGCACCGTCTACTCCCTCCCTCCACACACGCCAGCCCTTCCCCCTGTTGCACAGCATAGCAGCACCGTCTACTCCCTCCCTCCACACACGCCAGCCCTTCCCCGCCATGTTGCACAGCAGCACCGTCTACTCCCTCCCTCCACACACGCCAGCCCTTCCCCGCCCTGTTGCTCAGCATAGCAGCACCGTCTACTCCCTCCCTCCCTCCACACACGCCAGCCCTTCCCCGCCCTGTTGCACAGCATAGCAGCACCGTCTACTCCCTCCCTCCCTCCACACACGCCAGCCCTTCTCCGCCCTGTTGCTCAGCATAGCAGCACCGTCTACTCCCTCACTCCACACACGCCAGCCCTTCCCCGCCCTGTTACACAGCATAGCAGCACCGTCTACTCCCTCACTCCACACACGCCAGCCCTTCCCCGCCCTGTTACACAGCATAGCAGCACCGTCTACTCCCTCCCTCCCTCCCTCCACACACGCCAGCCCTTCCCCCTGTTGCCAGGCATAGTAGCACCGTCTACTCCCTCCCTCCACACACGCCAGCCCTTCCCCGCCCTGTTGCACAGCATAGCAGCACCGTCTACTCCCTCCCTCCACACACGCCAGCCCTTCTCCACCCTGTTACACAGCATAGCCGCACCGTCTACTCCCTCCCTCCCTCCACACACGCCAGCCCTTCCCCCTGTTACACAGCATAGCAGCACCGTCTACTCCCTCCCTCCACACACGCCAGGCCTTCCCCGCCCTGTTGCACAGCATAGCAGCACCGTCTACTCCCTCCCTCCACGCCAGCCCTTCACCGCCCTGTTGCGCAGCATAGCCGCACCGTCTACTCCCTCCCTCCCTCCACACACGCCAGCCCTTCCCCCTGTTACACAGCATAGCAGCACCGTCTACTCCCTCCCTCCACGCCAGCCCTTCCCCGCCCTGTTGCACAGCATAGCAGCACCGTCTACTCCCTCCCTCCACACACGCCAGCCCTTCCCCACCCTGTTGCACAGCATAGCAGCACCGTCTACTCCCTCCCTCCACACACGCCAGCCCTTCCCTGCCCTGTTGCACAGCATAGCAGCACCGTCTACTCCCTCCCTCCACGCCAGCCCTTCACCGCCCTGTTGCGCAGCATAGCAGCACCGTCTACTCCCTCCCTCCACACACGCCAGCCCTTCCCCGCCCTGTTGCACAGCATAGCAGCACCGTCTACTCCCTCCCTCCACACACGCCAGCCCTTCCCCGCCCTGTTGCGCAGCATAGCAGCACCGTCTACTCCCTCCTACTCCCTCCCTCCACACACGCCAGCCCTTCCCCCTGTTGCACAGCATAGCAGCACCGTCTACTCCCTCCCTCCACACACGCCAGCCCTTCTCCTCCCTGTTGCACAGCATAGCAGCACCGTCTACTCCCTCCCTCCCTCCACACACGCCAGCCCTTCTCCACCCTGTTACACAGCATAGCCGCACCGTCTACTCCCTCCCTCCCTCCACACACGCCAGCCCTTCCCCCTGTTACACAGCATAGCAGCACCGTCTACTCCCTCCCTCCCTCCACACACGCCAGCCCTTCTCCTCCCTGTTACACAGCATAGCAGCACCGTCTACTCCCTCCCTCCACACACGCCAGCCCTTCCCCGCCCTGTTGCACAGCATAGCAGCACCGTCTACTCCCTCCCTCCACACACGCCAGCCCTTCTCCTCCCTGTTGCACAGCATAGCAGCACCGTCTACTCCCTCCCTCCCTCCACACACGCCAGCCCTTCTCCGCCCTGTTGCACAGCATAGCAGCACCGTCTCTGCCAATTCGCAGCAGAAAACAAGATTATTCCCTCCCCCCCCACACAAAACAATATTATTCAAATAGTGAAATTAAATGGTTTTAAAAATGCCCATCCATATTGTGTGTGATGCGCAGGTTGACTCATAACCCACAGTCTCCGTGGTGATATCCGCAGGGTAGGTGGGTTCAGGGGTCATTAAATAGTCTGGAAGAAGGGCGGGCGGGTTGAATAAAGAGAAAAAACAATTCCTTAACAAATCCATTAAAATGTATCATTCTTGGTTAAATTTATATCTATAAAGCTACGTTCAGGTTTTTCTCCATTATTTAACGCTATCTGACATTATTGCGTAAGCCTAAGACATTATTGCGTAAGCCTAAGACATTATTGCGTAAGCCTAAGACATTATTGCGTAAGCCTAAGACGTTATTGCGTAAGCCTAAGACGTTATTGCGTAAGCCTAAGACGTTATTGCGTAAGCCTAAGACATTATTGCGTAAGCCTAAGACATTATTGCGTAAGCCTAAGACATTATTGCGTAAGCCTAAGCTTTAGGGCCTAACTGTACGTGGACCAAATAGCCTACACACCAATTGCCAAATGCTTTTGGGAACGGGCAGGAAAAGTTAAGATCGATCCACTGAGACAATATCAGAGTTTAAATTCAATAAGAGAAAAGCTGTGAAATGGAGAGATGAAAATAAAGAGAAAGGAGGGACAGAAAAGTAATGTTTGGAAAACATTAGGCGAGGTTGTAAAAGTGTATGAGAGAGTCGCTCCGGCTGTGTTGTGATGATTGTGAGGCGCAGTACAAATTAAGACCGTCACAAGACACGGGAACGTCAAATAGGACTATGGCACATCAAAAGAGAACTGTAGCATACTGTTCAGATGGGTTAAATGGAAACTGAAACCTGGACACTGACTGTAGGTCTGGAACCTCTCACATGCATCCAAGCCGAACTGATATCTGATCAGAAACATTTTGGGTCATTTTTTGCCCCCCACAGCTTTCCATTACAACCGATCGAACTGATGTCATATGGACATTTTGCACAGAAAGTATTTTCAAAATGTATCTCCACGAGTCCCTAAACATCTTTGCAGATATGACCGAGAATAATTTAGTTGACATGGGTAAAGTTACACATTCGTTCTATTAGTTATGACATTGTGGTGAACCAAACTTTATTCAGTCTTCTAGGGCAACATACGACAAAACGGAAAGTTGCCTGTATCTAATTATAGACAAGTTGACTATCAAACAGCCAATCAAAATGTCAGAAATTATTTTTAAAAAAAAGAAAAATATCAAAATGAGACAACAAAAATGTCATCTCAAATCTGTTCTCTGTTCTGTTCTATGTTCTGTTCTATGCAACAGGAACTACTTTCAGCACAGGCATCACCAACAGTTTCTGGTAGGAGCACCTCCTGAGCGCGTATTAATCCTGCTGTAGAATTAATTGCGGCCAGGTCGAACGACTAGTCAAAAACGAATCATGCTTTCGAGTCGTCCAAAAAGAAAGAATGGTTGGCAAACTGCACCTCACTAGGACCCGGCTCAGCAAGCAATGAGCTGACTCCCCCCCCCCCCTCCCCCTCCCCGCACCTCACAAGGACCCGGCTCAGCAAGCAATGAGCTGACCCCCCCCCCCCCCTGCACCTCACTAGGACCCGGCTCAGCAAGCAATGAGCTGACTCCCCCCCCCCCCCCCCCCGCACCTCACTAGGACCCGGCTCAGCAAGCAATGAGCTGACTCCACCAACCCCCCCCCCCCCTGCACCTCACTAGGACCCGGCTCAGCAAGCAATGAGCTGACCCTCCCCCCGCACCTCACTAGGACCCGGCTCAGCAAGCAATGAGCTGACTCCCCCCTCCCCCGCACCTCACTAGGACCCGGCTCAGCAAGCAATGAGCTGACTCCCCCCCCCCCCCCCCCCCTGCACCTCACTAGGACCCGGCTCAGCAAGCAATGAGCTGACTCCACCCCCCCCCCCGCACCTCACTAGGACCCGGCTCAGCAAGCGATGAGCTGACTCCCCCCCCCCCCCCGCACCTCACTAGGACCCGGCTCAGCAAGCAATGAGCTGACTCCCCCCCCCCCCCCCCTGCACCTCACTAGGACCCGGCTCAGCAAGCAATGAGCTGACCCCCCCCCCCCCCCCCGTTTCTGAAAGCTGTTGATGTGACAATAAATTATTATTGTCAACACAGTGGCACGCTGACAAAAGGAATTCTTAGTTTCTAGAAACCAAGATGTGCTCATTCCGCCGAGGGAGAGATTCTTCTCTTAGCTTCAGCACAACAATGTTCCAGAAGTTTGTAGATCTGCATACCAAATGGCACCCTATTCCCTAAATAGTGCACTACTTTTGACCAGGGCGTATAGGGGTAGTAGTGCACTACTTTTGACCAGGGCCCATAGGGGTAGTAGTGCACTACTTTTGACCAGGGCCCATAGGGGTAGTAGTGCACTACTTTTGACCAGGGCCCATAGGGGTAGTAGTGCACTACTTTTGACCAGGGCGTATAGGGGTAGTAGTGCACTACTTTTGACCAGGGCCCATAGGGGTAGTAGTGCACTACTTTTGACCAGGGCCCATCGGGGTACTTTTGACCAGGGCCCATAGGGGTAGTAGTGCACTACTTTTGACCAGGGCCCATAGGGGTAGTAGTGCACTACTTTTGACCAGGGCCCATAGGGGTACTTTTGACCAGGGCCCATCGGGGTAGTAGTGCACTACTTTTGACCAGGGCCCATAGGGGTACTTTTGACCAGGGCCCATAGGGGTAGTAGTGCACTACTTTTGACCAGGGCCCATCGGGGTAGTAGTGCACTACTTTTGACCAGGGCCCATAGGGGTACTTTTGACCAGGGCCCATCGGGGTAGTAGTGCACTACTTTTGACCAGGGCCCATAGGGGTACTTTTGACCAGGGCCCATCGGGGTAGTTGTGCACTACTTTTGACCAGGACCCATAGGGGTACTATTGACCAGGGCCCATAGGGGTACTGGTACACTACCTAAAGATCTTATTTTCTGAACGATCAACAGTACAGAGTCGGAGAAAACCAAGTCATATCTTCCAAGACCTAATCAGACGTGTGGATGAGGTGGCCTGTATGGTCTGACGGTAAGAGCCGCAGACCACGGCATATACACCAGGGGAGACTGCTCAGGGGAGGACGGCTCAGGGGAGGACGGCTCAGGGGAGGACGGCTCATAACAATGGCTGGAACAGAGCGAATGGAAAGATTGTGTTTGATACCATTCCACTATATTCCGCTCCAGCCATAAGCACGAGTGTGTCCTCCCAAATTAAGGCAGAACCAACCCCCTGTGATATGTAACAGTTGGAATCCGACCCAGTGCCCTTTGACTTGAACTCTCTCCTATCTAACTCAAATAAATAAATAAATAAATATATATAAAATGAAAATATGAGGATACTAACCTTTGACCTTAGCGATGACGGTGCCAGCGGCCCTGAGGATGTCTACAGAGTTGAGGGTCTGGTGTTTGCCGATGACAGACTTGAGCACACGCAGCAGCTCTGCCAGCCTCTCCTGTAGCCGCTGAGGGAGATCATCACGGGACTCTGGAGGAGGAGGACAAAGAGACCTGTCAAGTAAAAGCTTTTAACAGAATAGAGACGATAACTTTTCATTTACGTAGTTGTCGTAGCCGTCCTAGCTTTCGGGGGGGATAGATGAGAAAGAGAAACAGAGTAGAGTATTGACATCAATTAAAACATAGGAACGAGGTTTGAATTTGAAACATTAATAATCCCACCACTAACACTGGCAGCTGCATCATTCAAGGCCATAGAAGAAGCCATTGTTCCCCACTGAGATCCCTATAGGACGTGATCACCATCAGCCTGCTAGGGCTAGTGCCGTGTTCACGTGTCCGGGAGGGGGAGGGGGCTTGTTTACTTCTGAGAAACGACTTCCCGAGCGTTCACGTGCTCGGAGCTCGGTAAGAAACACAAGAACCATTCTCACCTTTGACAGTTGAAATCGCGGCCACGTTTGTTGCTATTTTTCAGTGGTTACGTGACGTCAAGAGCGCAGCATGTGGGAAAGATCGGGGTCCAGAGATCGTACCAGAGTTTCCGAGATGAGAGTGTCGTCCGCACGCATTTTTCTCCCAGTAACAAGTTCATGTTTACGAGTTCCAGACATGACGTGAAAGCGGCATAAGTGCTTTAGAGCGAATTACAGTTTGAATTTTTGACAAGACTAGAAAAAGGTGTTAAGCTTGGAATTTTGGCAGCTTGGAATTTTACCACAATAGACTCTAGGCTACATAGCAACCATATACAATCTGATGTATAATCTGCAAGTTAAATCAGAACTATGACGGGTTACATTGTGACTCTCATTGTGTTAAGTGTTTACCGACACCCACATACGAGACAGCATTAACGTAGTTAGTATGTCATTAGATGCAGGCATCTGTCATGTTCCTGTCTCTGTACTGGGGTTGTGTAATACAGGAAACTACAACAGTCGTGGTCAAGAGAAGCCGCAAGGTCCGTTTGTGATGCAACTGTCCTGTTCCACTTTAGTCGCCAAGTTAAAAAACTGGCTTTGTTTTACATTTCTTTCATTTAAAACAAAACAATCTCGCTGACAGAGCAACAAGTGACGATTAAGTTCAATAATGATTGGCCTCATTTGTGCCAATCAGGTGATAGGCTAGTACTTATACAAACAAAGGGTAGGCTATTCCATCTTTCACTATGAACAATATGACAGATCTCCCCTGAGTTATCCTTTCACTATGAACAGTATTAAGGATCACCCTTGAATTTTAACAGGGTTGTTGACAGCTACCCAGTGGGCAGAAACAACTGAAAGGGGATGTTTCCTTGTCTCTGTGTGGAGTAGATCAGCAGTGGGTCTTGATCCCGCGTGCCAAATAGCACCCTATACCCTATATAGCGCACTAGTTTTGCCCAGACTCCATTGGGATCTGTTCAAAACCACTATGGAGAGAATAGGGTTCTATTTGGGACAAGCCCTATAGCTTGGTAAAGAGGAGTAACGAGTAGTAGCCTAGTTCTATAGTAATCTGTTGTGGGTCTAGGGATTAGCACCAGACAGTAGGTGAGTTCATGTCTGAGAGTATCGCCCACTGTTTAGGACTGACTGACGATATGATACAGTGCCTTGCAAAAGTATTCACCCCCCCCCCCCCCCGCCTTGGTGTTTTTCTTATTTTTTTTGCATTACAACCTGTCATTTAAATAGATTTTTATTTGGATTTCATGTAATGGACATACACAATCTAAATGGCACATGATCTCAGTATATATAATATATATATATATATTGGTTCTGAAAAGCCCCAGAGTCTACAACACCACTAAGCAAGGGGAACCACCAAGCAAGCGGCACCATGAAGACCAAGGAACTCTCCAAACAGGTCAGGAACAAAGTTGTGGAGAAGTACAGATCAGGGTTTTATTATTATTTTTAAATATCCAAAACTTTGAACATCCTACAGAGCACCATTAAATCCATTATTAAAGAATAGAAAGAATATGGCACCACAACAAACCTGCCAAGAGAGGGCCGCCAACCAAAACTCACAGACCAGGCAAGGCATTAATCAGAGGCAACAAAGAGACCAAAGATAACCCTGAAGGAGCTGCAAAGCTCCCCAGTGGAGATTGGAGTATCTGTCCATAGGACCACTTTAAGTCGTACACTCCACAGAGCTGGGCTTTACGGAAGAGGGGCCAGAAAAAGTCATTGCTTAAAGAAAAATAATAATAAGCAAACACATTTAGTGTTAACCAATAGGAATGTGGGAGACTCCCTCAACATACGGAAGGTACTCTGGTCAGATGAAACTAAAATTGAGCATTTTGGACATCAGTCAGTTAAGAACAAATTCTTATTTACAATGACGGCCTACACCGGCAAAACCGGACGACACTGGGCCAATTGTGCACCGCCCTATGGGACTCCCAATCACATCCGGTTGTGATACAGCCTGGAATCAAACCAGGGTCTATAGTGAAGCCTCTAGCACTGAGATGCAGTGTCTTAGACCGCTGCGCCACTCTGGAGCCCTGTACTAAGCCTATTGTAGCTAGAGGTAGGCCTATCAATTCTTACAACATGATACAGAAGGAGCCCCGCCCCCTCTCACACCAAGCCCCGCCCCCCTGTCACTCAAGGAGAGAGCAGTTTCTCGACCACGTGAGTCAAGAGAACTTTCTTGCCGTTCCCTCTGCATGGTCAGATGGATGCAGAGAGATGTTGGTGACAAGGCTTTCCACAAGCCTTCTAGGGTTACACTATTAGTATGTATCCTACTGTCTGCTAGTTTGTCTTTTCTTAGCAAGTTGTTGTTAGAAATAAATTGTGTTAACCGCTAATGCTAATCAATCGTTAGTTAGCTACAAACGTAGCTAGCTAGCGAATACAGCCTGGTACCAGTGCTGGTGTAGACCTAGATAAGCACGTTGGTTTGTGCAACGGTATCTTCTAAATCAGAGAGGAATAGGTGAAGAATGAATATGTTAGCAAGCTATATGGAGGTAAGAAAACATAATGTAACATCTAAATTAGGTTCACCTGGAAACATGACCAACACTTTGGTTCCTACCCTGTCAATAACTCCTCCTCCGTTGTCATGTCAAACAACAATGTATTCAAGGTGCTGCACACGATATTCCAACTCTAGAATTAAAATATTAATTATATTTCCATAATTCCAACAATTCACCAAATAACTAGGCATAGATTTTTGCCCATATTATGCAGCTCTGAGGTGCACAGTGTGGAAATTATGATAAGTGCAGAAATGTATAAATCATTTTTGTTTGGAGTTGGATTGAAACAGTATAAAATATTGAGAATGGAAAAAGCCCCATTGAAATCACTTATACTTTATGTGTTGCCTCTAGATCATCAAGCATATTTATAACTTTTATTATTAAAAAACAAAATACCATTAAATACCGTCAAAAATATAGTGATATGATATTTTGGCCATATCGCCTAGCCCTAAATTGCACGAAAAAAATGATTTTCAAAGCAACTACTGTTATTCCTGCAACATAGAGGAGAGTCACAGCTTTCTGGGAGTATATCGTTTATTTATCACCTCCTCAATATTGAGTTCACGGCACCACTTTACAACCGGAGTAGGCTATGTAGTATTGTTTTGATGCGACCGCGGAGCAGAGCGTGACAATTTGTGCAAAGTTTTTGTGGGACATTACATTTACTGATAGAATAATCAATTAACCTACATGGCTATATAGCAACAAATATTATATTTAAAGTGAATCTAGATAAGTGTTCTGTAGTTCCCACTTCCTCAGGTGGTGAATAATATAGCCTAGGCAAATATGCAAATATGTTGGCACATTAATCTCTGAAGAGCAAAAATGTATCTGATCATTCTGGATCATATTTTGACAGGTTGCACATCAAAATATGAATCATTCCCTGGATATTAAATGAAATAGCTTGTCTAGAGCCCTGCACTAATGAAAAGTAATAACATGTATTGTTGTATTTAATCATTATCGTGCAAAATTGTTATATTTATCGCAATGTGACGTTTTGGACCTGAGTCTGTGGAATCACTGACCCAGCGGACAGGACAAGGGGATAGATGAGAGAGCTAAGCTAACGTTGTACCAGCACAGAGGTTGTCGACCCTCTTCAAGAGCTGACATTCAACTGGTTAGCTAGCCTGACTGGAACAAGCTTTTGTTATAACTTTTGTTATACAGACAGACAGAAAACACAAACATTAATTATTCTGTGAAACCTTGGCACGAGGTAGGTTACTGTAGTTAGCCTAAAAACCATGATAACCAACCAATCACCCACCCTGCCACACACTAAGTACTAGTACTGAGTACTGTAACCTTTCTGGTCTCACCATATAGGTTGCTATTTGGTTCAAAGTAGTGCACTAAGTAGAGAATAGGGTGGCCATTTGGCACTGACTCACCTTTAGAGTGGCAGGTTTCTTTAAGGCTGAGCAGTACGTCTGCGAACCTCCGCACGTCGTTCAACAGCTGCATGACGTAGTCCGGCTCTACCCCAGGCGCTCCTGCCACGGTGAACCCCAGCCCCATACTACCCAGAGGGTTAGTAGTCCTGGAGCTCCGGCCCATGTCCCAGGTCTTTGTTGACCCAGCCGACGGTGACCCTGTGTGGGGGTTGGAGAGGCGAGACAGGCCCTGGGTGGAGCTGGAGCGATGCTGTTTGTTCTGTTTAGTATTATTCTCTCCTCCTCCACCAGTGTCACTACTCTTTCGTAACATCCCAATGGGTCACTGCCACTGGTTCTAGCCCAGTGAAACTACCTAGAATATGTTACAGGCCACTGGGCTGTGTTACACCTCATGTGGGTGGTCCAGACCGGTCCGGGATTGGGGCCCTGAAAAAAACAGGCTGTGTCCTTTTATTTGTTTGTTTAACTACATTTCAAATGTTATTTGACTTTCTTTTCCTTTTCTATCATATCACATGTTTGTTTTGTGTGTAAATACATTTATAGATAACTTCTAATTGGAGAAGATTGAGCTTGTATTAATAACATTAAGATAAATACCTAGCCAATTTACCAGGGTTGGGTAGGTTACTTTCTAAACGTAATCTGTTAGTTACTAGTAACTTGTCCAAAATTGTAATCAGTAACGTAACCTTTGTATTACCCAAACTCAGTAAATGCAATCTGATTATTTTCAGTTACTTTCCCCTTAAGAGACATTAGAAGACAAAAAGAATGATCCATCAATCGCATTTTATGTGTCATCATAGTAGTCTTTCGGTCACATTCGCTCAGGTGGAACAAACTTAAAACATGCCTCTTTTTTCAATGCTGAATTGAAGGTCATTATGAAAACTTAAGGTGTCATAATGTATTTTTTTTTCTTCCAGCAAGCATCCTTTCTGAATTTAAAAGTCATCCAAAGAGTAATTATCTAGTTTTTCCAAACGTATCTGTAATCTGATTACAATGATTTTTGCTAGTAACGTAACTTGGTTACATGTAATCGGTTACTCTCCAACCCTGGTAATTACAGTGCAGTTCCTAAACATGTCACATTGTTCTTACAGCTGTTAACGTTACACCTGTAGCGTTAAATGCATTTGTTTTTAAGGCGACTGTAAAACAAACGACACCCGACAAAATAGACTACATTTTACATTTTAAAAAAAGAAACAGCTGCTCCTAACGTCAGCAGCCACTCAACGTCAATTTCTTTGTGGAATTAAAAGTAAATGAAACCTCTAAACCAAATTACATGATCCAAAATGCAATTCATAATTGTGGCTAACGTTAGCTAGTTAACTTGAGGTTTGAACAAATCTTGACGTAGGCTAACGGGCATCACAAACACTAAGCTAGCTCGAATCGTGCGCTAGCCAGTAACGTTAGCCTTTCTTCTTGCTATCAAAAACAACATAAACTCACCTGACTTGTACTTCAATGGCATTGCAACCTAAATTCTCAAGAAACGTTTTTCTTCATAAAATCCGCCCTCCCCCCCAAAAAAATGAGAAAATTCACATCTTTCGGGGAGAAGAATAGCTTCGGTTGTGTGTGTTTAGCAATGGGTTTTGAGCTACGCTACGTGTGAATCTCTGCGTTCACAACTCTCCGTTTACAAGTCCAGCTTCAATCATGTGACTTTGAAAACTACTTTTTCACTGGCAGACGACAAACGCTTCTTCAACCAACGCTTATATCTACTGTGCTTCTAGTCTTCAACTCTGAAATGTTTTACACCGTGAACCGCCAGGTGATGTTATTTAAGTAACTTTTTTAACTAGTTAAGAACAAATTCTTATTTTCAATGACGGCATATGAACAGTGCCTTGTTCAGGGGCAGAATGACAGATGTGTATCTTGTCAGGTCGGGGATTCGAACCTGCAACCTTTCGGTTACTAGTCCAACGCTCTGACCACTAGGCCACCCCAAATGCCTTTATTTTACACTTTAATGCCCTGTAAATAAAGTGTGATGTAGAATATTCAGTAATCATTACTGAATTACATAGCGTAACATAACTGCGGGAAGTAGGGGGTGCTGAGAGTGAAGTCTGAAATTTAAAAAAAAATCTGAAATTAAAAAATATATTATTAATTCAATAAAAATAATTCACAAAAGTACTGGGCCTTTACTAGTCCTGTATTAGCTTACCACCCTATTTTATAATAACGGCTTTGTGAGTGTGTAAGTCACTTTAGTAACACTGTCTGTAATCAAATAACGCATTTTAGTGAACCACACAAATAGTATACTGTAGCCTAGTACATGACTGTTAATGTGCCCTTTGTGTCAAATGCGTCATGTAGGCCTATGCAGCTATAATGTACAAACGAAGTATGTCTGTATTTTGTTGCTATGGTAACTACACTGAACAAAAATATAAACGCAACTTAAAGTGTTGGTCCCATGTTTCATGAGCTGAAATAAAAGATCACAGAAATGTTCCATATGCACAAAAAGCTTATTTCTCTCAACTGTTGTGCACACATTTGTATTTCATCCCTGTTAGTGAGCATTTCTCCTTTGTCAAGATAATACATCCACCTGACAGGTGTGGCATTTCAAGAAGCTGATTAAACAGCATGATCATTACACAGGTGCACCTTGTCCTGAGGACAAGAAAAGACCACTCTAAAATGTGCAGTTTTGTCACACAATACAATGCCACAGATTTCTGTGTTGAAGGAGAGTGTAATTCAAATCAAATGTTATTTGTCACATGCGCCGAATACAACAGGTGTAGTAGCCCTCACAGTGAAATGCTGAATACAACAGGTGTAGTAGACCTCACAGTGAAATGCTGAATACAACAGGTGTAGTAGACCTCACAGTGAAATGCTGAATACATGAATACAACAGGTGTAGTAGACCTCACAGTGAAATGCTGAATACAACAGGTGTAGTGGACCTCACAGTGAAATGCTGAATACAACAGGTGTAGTAGACCTTACAGTGAAATGCTAAATACAACAGGTGTAGTAGACCTCACAGTGAAATGCTGAATACAACAGGTGTAGTAGACCTTACAGTGAAATGCTGAATACAACAGGTGTAGTAGACCTTAGTGAAATGCTGAATACAACAGGTGTAGTAGACCTCACTGTGAAATGCTGAATACAACAGGTGTAGTAGACCTTACAGTGAAATGCTGAATACAACAGGTGTAGTAGACCTTACAGTTAAATGCTGAATACAACAGGTGTAGTAGACCTTACAGTGAAATGCTGAATACAACAGGTGTAGTAGACCTTACAGTGAAATGCTGAATACAACAGGTGTAGTAGACCTTACAGTTAAATGCTGAATACAACAGGTGTAGTAGACCTTAGTGAAATGCTTAGTTACAAGCCCTTAACCGTTTTAAGAAAATAGAGTTAAGAAAATAAAGTTACTAAAGTTTAAAACTTCAGTTTAAAAAAAGGAACAATAAAATAACAATAACGAGGCTATAAACAGGGGGTACTGGTACCGAGTCAATGTGTGGGGGTACAAGTTAGTCACGGTAATTGAGGTAAGTTGGACCGCAGAGTGAAGGGAAAGCAGCCAACAAGTGCTCAGCATATGTGGGAACTCCTTCAATACTGTTGGAAAAGCATTCCAGGTGAAAAGCATTCCAGGTGAAGCTGGTTGAGAGAATGCCAAGAATGTGCAAAGCTGTCATCAAGGCAAAGGGTGGCTACTTTGAAGAATCTCAAAAATAAAATATATTTTGATTTGTTTAACACTTTAACACTTTGGTTACCACATGATTCCATATGTGTTATTTCATAGCTTTGATGTTTTCACTATTATTCTACAACTTATAAAATAGTAAAAATGAAGAAAAACCCTTGAATCAGTAGGTTTGTCCAAACTTTTGACCAAACTTTTCATATATATATGTAAAGAACGATGTGTAAAGACAGAATGGACAGAAAATGAATAGAAAAGGTGTATACAGCAGTAGTTATATAGGATTTGCCATGACTAGAATACAGTATATACAAATAAAGTGGGTAAAACATTATGTAAACATTATTAAAGTGACCAGTGTTTAATAAGGCTAGGGGGCAGTGTTCGGAAGTTCGGATGAATGACATGCCCAATGTAAACTGCCTGTTACTCAGGCCCAGAAGCTAGGATATGCATATGATTGGTAGCATTGGATAGAAAACACCCTGGAGTTTCTAAAACTGTTAAACTAATGTCTGTGAGTATAACAGAACTGATATGGCAGGCAAAACCCCGAGGAGAATCCATCCGGAATACTTTTTTAAGGTCACAGACCATTTCCATGCTACCCTATTGGAAAAACAAATAGATAGGACGCAGATTGCAGTTCCTATGGCTTCCACTAGATGTCAACAGTCTTCAAACAGGGTTTCAGGCTTGTTTCTTGAAAAACTAACAAGTACTTGTAGTTTATCCAAGGTGTCCCTCATTAGAAAAGTAGTCTTGGTGTGCGCTCTTCGTTATTTATCTTCCCTATTGAACATACTATTCTCTGTCTTAAATATTATAATTTATTTAGATATTAGAGTACCTGAGGATTAATTAGTAACATCGTTTGACTTGTTTGGACGAACTTTACCGGTAACTTTTTGGATTCGTTTGTATGCATGTTGAACGAGTAGATTACTGAAATCAATGGCGCCAACTAAACTAGACTTTTTTTATATAAAGAGGGACTTTTTCGAACAAAACGACCATTCATTGTGTCGCTGGGACCCTTGGGATTGCAAACAGAGGAAGATCTTCAAAGGTAAGTGATTTATTCTATTTATTCTATCGCTATTTGTGATTTTGTGACGCCTGTGCTGGTTTGAAAAAGTATTTTGATGTGGGGCACTGTCCTCAGATAATTGCATGGTATGCTTTCGCCGTAAAGCCTTTTTGAAATCTGACAACGCGGTTGGATTAACAAGAAGTTAAGCTTTTAAATGATGTAAGACACTTGTATTTTCATGAATGTTAAATATTACTATTTTTCGATTTTGAATTTCTCGCTCTGCAATTGGATGTTGTCGTAGTGGCACGCTAGCGGGACACCGATCCCAAAGGTTAATGACTTTAAGTACAGTACATAAGGCAGCTCTAAGGTGCTGTCTTTTCCTTTATAATCCGTGATTGTCTGGAATCCCTGCCACATATGTCTCGTGTCTGAGCCGTTTAATTGCAACTCCACCTTTTCCCTGTACTGTTGTTTTGCCTCTTTGATTGCCTTACGGAGGTCTGTTTGTACACGTCCATGTTCCCACTCACCTTGCCATGGTTAAATGTGGTGGTTTGCAATTTCAATTTTGCGCGAATGCTGCCATCTATCCACGGTTTTTGGATAAATTACAATCATCACAGCGGGAATAACATCCTCTATGCACTTCCTGATGAACCCAGTCACAGAGTCAGTGTATATGTCGATACTATTCTCAGAGGCGACCCGAAACATTTCTCAGTCCGCGTGATCAAAATGTGATCAAAACAATCTTGAAGCATAGATTCCGATTGGTCAGACCATTGTGGAACAGTCCTTATGTTTCACTATATTGGATCACTCCAATATATTGGTATCGCTCCGCAGGCGGAGAGATACATTCGTGGTTAGGATTTACAGATTTCCTCCCGTTTACACCTGTGTCACGGCTGGGGTCCGCCCCCATATATAGACCCCATGGCCGTGACACACGTTCACTTTCGTTTTCTCAGCGGACGTCCTGGTTTGAGGTACAAACTTTCTGAAGTTCGCTTGGTAAGTCACCGGTAAGTGTAATATCTTGTATGGAAGTATAATCACTGGCTGTTTGCAGCCTGGAGCAGCTGGCCACATGGCCAGCCCCTCCTCTTGAGTGCTCCACTCGCCGTGCGTGGTTGATCTGTATCTTCCGTCCGTGGTTTTGTCATACTTGTGTTTCATTAGCGTTACACTACGACTTTGTGTGCATCCGTTAGTATGGTGGCTCTTGCTGCCACAAACTGTATTTACTTTACACAACTTGCTTGTTCTGCGTGTGTTGTGAGTTACTCTGCTAATTACAAGGTTTCTTTCTTGTTCTTTCCCTTGCAGAATGTAAGAGTATCGTGGTTGGCTTCCACTACGTTGAGACATTAACTCTGGAGTTCCTTAACGGAGTTACTCCATCATATGGTGTTGTTTTTACTGCTTGGACATTTTAAACCGGCTAGGTAATATTGCAGCCGGGACCCCCCAGACTCTTTGATGCGGACTTGAAAGCCACATCTGGGTCCCTCTGCTCTCTTAGCCGCCTTACTAACGCGGCCATGGTGCTGCAGGCCTACCCGCAGACTCTGTTGCCCCAGCTACAGGGGGGCACAGAGGCGCTCCTCCGGGACGCGACGGAGGTGTCTTGCTTGCTTTCCCTGCTCCAGAGGGATGTGGCCCGCTCCAACGGACAGGCCATGGCGCAGGTAGTTACCCCCAATCCCGTCTGCTAGCTGCTCTCCAGAGCACATTTGCCACTCTCCCCATCACCCCAGGGCTGACTTTTGGCACAGGGGTTAACAACATTCTAGAGCAGACCAATAAGGTTCGTAGGGACCGGGAGATACTGGGACGGTTCAAGGCAGACGGACCGTCGCCACCCACCTGCACTCAAATGACGGTGGGGTCCCTCTCCTGCCCCATCGCCTCGTGCTGAGGAACGACAGCGGGAAGGGGCACAGCATGCGGTTGAACAACAACCTGTCAACCGTCACCGCCATAGCGGCGTGACTGGGGGACCCTGGCGCTCAGGGCACCAAAGGAAAGTCGGGCCCCAGCAGGACCCCTGACACACCCTTCCCCGGCCTCGGCCACTTCTCCTGGTCCTAAAGGGTAAAGTGGGAGGAGTGTGTGGAGTCCCCATGGGTGTTGATCACAATGCTCGATGCGTACCGACTCCAATTCCGGTGCCGTCCCCTGTCCTTCAGGGGCCTTCGTGTCATCACGGTGGCCGACCACCTGAAGGAAACCCTGTGGCTGGAGATCTCATCTGGACATCCGCAACCTCAATGGGTACTTAAAGGTACTGAGGTTCCACATGCTGTCCCCAGCCCGCATGTTGCAGGCCGTGTCCAGGGACCAGTGGTTTGTGACGATGTACCTGTAAGATGAGTATTTCCATGTTCCTGTTCTCCCAGCTCATTGGCAGTTCCTCTGATTCCCTTTCGAAGGGAGGGCTTACGATTTCATGGTTTTTCCCTTCGGCCTCTCCTTGGCACTGCGCACTTTCATAAAGTGCATGGATGCTGTCCTGGCACCTCTCACATCCCAAGCGTTGTTGATCCTCAATTACCTGTACAATTGGCTGATTTGTGCACCAACCAGGACTCAGGTCCTGTCATACAGAGAGATGCTCCTGACCCACATCAGCAGGGTTGTAAACGACAAGAAGAGCCGTCTGACGCCAACCCAGAGGGTGGCCGTCATTGGCATGGAACTGGACTCAGTCCTCATGAGAGCACGCCTGCCCACCAAAAGGGTTTAGGCGATCTTATCTTGCCTCGACCACTTTCGTCAGGGGCGGATGGTATCCGTCCTAACCTGCCACCGCCTGTTGGGCTTGCTGACGGCAGCCTCCTTGTTGATTCCCCTGGGCCAGCTCCATCTCCAGCCTCTTCAACTCCCACCGGCTGCACCTGAAGCGCCACCGTCACAGCCAGCTGCGGGTGACCGCACAGTGCCTCAGGGCATTGAAAGGCGCTGTCACTCCTTTCTCTCAGGTTGTGTGGAGATGCTGATGATGTGCCGCTGGGAGCTGGTCAGCACAGACACCTCCCAGTTCTGCTGGGGGGGGGGGGGGGGGTGGTGACCAATGGCAGGTCAGCCAGCGGCTGTTGGCTACCCCCTTAGAGCAGCAGGCACATCAATACACTAGAGCTCCGAGCTGTACTGCTGGCCCTGCATCTGAAGGGAAGACATGTCCTGGTGAAAACAGACAGCACCACAGTGGTGGCTTACATCAACCATCAGGGTGGACTGAGGTCGCACCGCCTCCATCTTATGGCACGGGAGCTCCTTCTCTGGGCTCAGCGATGTGTAGCGTCTCTACGCGCAGCGCACGTACCTAGCATCCTGAATGTGGCAGCGGATAAGCTCTCGAGGGAGGGCCCGCCACCTTTGGACTGGAGCCTATATCCCCAGGTGGTGCAGCACCTGTGGGACAAGTTCAGGAGGGCGCAGGTGGACCTGTTTACCTCCCTGGACAATGCGCACTGCCCCCTGTGGTACTCCATGCCGGAGCCACCAGGGCCTCTTGGCTTGGATGCTCTGGCTCACGATTGGACGGGGCTGGAGCTTAACGCATTCAACCCTTTTCCCCTGATCCAGGCTGGACAGGACCAGGTTGGCAGAGCATCGTATGCTTCTGGTGGCCCCATACTGGCCCAGACGACCCTGGTTCAGCCTTCTCCTGTCGCTGTTGTCTGGGACACCTTGGCAACTTCCCCATGAGACGGGACCTGCTGTCTCAGGCCAGGGGGAACTCTTGTGGCATCCGAGGCCGTATCGCCTCAGTTTGTGCTTGGCCACCGAACAGCACCAATGGTCCATGTTCGGACTACAGGAGGGTGTAATGAACACCATGCAGAACGCAAGGGCGCCGGCTACAACCGTGGCATACCAGTTGCGCTAGCGGTTGTTCTGCTCTTGGTGCTCTGGTATTGAGGTTGTGTCCGAGTCATGTGGGGTTCAGTATGTCCTCCAATACCTGCAGTCTCGCTTGGATGAGGGCATGGCAGCCTCTACACTGAGAGGGTATTTGGTCGCTATATCTGCCTGCCATGTGGGGTGGATAGACAGGCCAGTGGGGCGCCATCCCTTGGTCTCCAGGTTTATGAAGGGGGTTCGTCGCCTGCGTACAGCTAGGACCCGCTCAATGGCGAGCTGGGATCTGGATGTGGTCTTGGCAGCTTTGGCAAAGCTGCCTTTTCGAACCGTTGGCGTCTGCCTCCCTCAAACACCTCTCTATGAAGGTGGTTTTCTCGGTAGCGATTACTTCCATGTAGAGGGTGGGTGAGCTCCATGAAGAGGGTGGGTGAGCTCCATGAAGAGAGGGTGGGTGAGCTCCATGAAGAGGGTGGGTGAGCTCCATCTACATCTCTCCGCCCCAACCCTTCATTCCTCCTGAAGGTTCTGTCAGACAGGCATGTGAACATCCATTTTATCCTGTCTGCTCTTTGTCTGCTATTGTGAGAGAGTCCTGGGGGCTGGGCTATCAAAGCAGAGGCTCTCTCACTGGATCGTGGAAACGATTACAACAGCATACCGCCTGGCTGGCAGGCCAGTGCTGGGATCTGTGGTGGCACATTCAACACGAGGTGTGGCTGCGTCCTGGGCTCTACTGAGAAGACTGCCCCTTGCTGATATCTGTGCTGCGGCCAGCTGGGCTTCCTCTTGCACCTTTGCTAGGTACTATCGGGTAAATGTGGCACCTCCCTCTGCGGTCCTTAAGTCCCCAGCTACAATAAATGCAGCCTTAGAATATGCGATTTCCAATTTGCACAAAGTCCGGTGTAGTTCCTTGAGAGACGTTGTGGTGTCGGCTTTTTTATTATTTTTTTTATTTTATTTCACCTTTATTTAACCAGGTAGGCAAGTTGAGAACAAGTTCTCATTTACAATTGTGACCTGGCCAAGATGAAGCAAAGCAGTTCGACACATACAACAACACATAGTTACACATGGAGTAAAACAAACATACAGTCAATAATACAGTAGAAAAATAAGTCTAAATATAATGTGAGTAAATGAGGTGAGATAGGGGAGGTAAAGGCAAAAAAAGGCCATGGTGGAGAAGTAAATACAATATAGCAAGTAAAACACTGGAATTGTAGATTTGCAGTGGAAGAATGTGCAAAGTAGAGATAGAAATAATGGGGTGCAAAGGAGCAAAATAAATAAATAAGTACAGTAGGGGGAGAGGTAGTTGTTTGGGCTAAATTATAGATAAGCTATGTACAGGTGCAGTAATCTGTGAGCTGCTCTGACAGCTGGTGCTTAAAGCTAGTGAGGGAGATAAGTGTTTCCAGTTTCAGAGATTTTTGTAGTTCACTCCAGTCATTGGCAGCAGAGAACTGGAAGGAGAGGCGGCCAAAGGAAGAATTGGTTTTGGGGGTGACCAGAGAGATATACCTGCTGGAGCGCGTGCTACAGGTGGGTGCTGCTATGGTGACCAGCGAGCTGAGATAAGGGGGGACTTTACCTAGCAGGGTCTTGTAGATGACCTGGAGCCAGTGGGTTTGGCGACGAGTATGAAGCAAGGGCCAACCAACGAGAACGTACAGGTCGCAGTGGTGGGTAGTATATGGGGCTTTGGTGACAAAACGGATGGCACTGTGATAGACTGCATCCAATTTATTGAGTAGGGTATTGGAGGCTATTTTGTAAATGACATCGCCGAAGTCGAGGATCGGTAGGATGGTCAATTTTACGAGGGTATGTTTGGCAGCATGAGTGAAGGATGCTTTGTTGCGAAATAGGAAGCCAATTCTAGATTTAACTTTGGATTGGAGATGTTTGATGTGAGTCTGGAAGTAGAGTTTACAGTCTAACCAGACAACTAGGTATTTGTAGTTGTCCACATATTCTAAGTCAGAACCGTCCAGAGTAGTGATGTAGGACGGGCGGGCAGGTGCAGGCTGCGATCGGGTTGAAGAGCATGCATTTAGTTTTACTTGTATTTAAGAGCAATTGGAGGCCACGGAAGGAGAGTTGTATGGCATTGAAGCTCGTCTGAAGGGTTGTTTTAACACAGTGTCCAAAGAAGGGCCAGAAGTATACAGAATGGTGTCGTCTGCGTAGAGGTGGATCAGAGACTCACCAGCAGCAAGAGCGACATCATTGATGTATACAGAGAAGAGAGTCGGTCCAAGAATTGAACCCTGTGGCACCCCCATAGAGACTGCCAGTGGCCCGGACAACAGGCCCTCCGATTTGACACACTGAACTCTATCAGAGAAGTAGTTGGTGAACCAGGTGAGGCAATCATTTGAGAAACCAAGGCTATCGAGTCTGCCGATGAGGATGTGGTGATTGACAGAGTCGAAAGCCTTGGCCAGGTCAATGAATACGGCTGCACAGTATTGTTTCTTATCGATGGCGGTTAGGATATCGTTTAGGACCTTGAGCGTGGCTGAGGTGCACCCATGACCAGCTCTGAAACCAGATTGCATAGCGGAGAAGGTATGGTGGGATTCGAAATGGTCGGTAATCTGTTTGTTGACTTGGCTTTCGAAGACCTTAGAAAGGCAGGGTAGGATAGATATAGGTCTGTAGCAGTTTAGGTCAAGAGTGCCCCCCCCTTTGAAGAGGGGGATGACCGCAGCTGCTTTCCAATCTTTGGGGATCTCAGACGACACGAAAGAGAGGTTGAACAGGCTAGTAATAGGGGTTGCAACAATTTCGGCAGATAATTTTAGAAAGAAAGGGTCCAGATTGTCTAGTCCGGCTGATTTGTAGGGGTCCAGATTTTGCAGCTCTTTCAGAACATCAGCTGACTGGATTTGGGAGAAGGAGAAATGGGGAAGGCTTGGGCGAGTTGCTGTGGGGGGTGCAGTGCTGTTGACCGGTGTAGGGGTAGCCAGGTGGAAAGCATGGCCAGCCGTAGAAAAATGCTTATTGAAATTCTCAATTATAGTGGATTTATCGGTGGTGACAGTGTTTCCTGTCCTCAGTGCAGTGGGCAGCTGGGAGGAGGTGTTCTTATTCTCCATGGACTTTACACTGTCCCAGAACTTTTTTGAGTTTGTGCTGCAGGAAGCAAATTTCTGCTTGAAAAAGCTAGCCTTAGGGCTTCCCGGGTGGCGCAGTGGTCTAGGGCACTGCATCGCAGCGCTAGCTGTGCCACCAGAGACTCTGGGTTCGCGCCCAGGCTCTGTCGCAGCCGGGCCGCGACCGGGAGGTCCGTGGGGCGACGCACAATTGGCCTAGCGTCGTCCGGGTTAGGGAGGATTTGGCCGGTAGGGATATCCTTGTCTCATCGCGCACCAGCGACTCCTGTGGCGGGCCGGGTGCAGTGCACGCTAACCAAGGTCGCCAGGTGCACGGTGTTTCCTCCGACACATTGGTGCAGCTGGCTTCCGGGTTGGATGCGCGCTGTGTTAAGAAGCAGTGCGGCTTGGTTGGGTTGTGTTTCGGAGGACGCATGGCTTTCGACATTCGTCTCTCCCGAGCCCGTACGGGAGTTGTACCGATGAGACAAGATAGTAATTACTAGCGATTGGATACCATGAAATTGGGGTAAAAAAAAAAAATTAAGAAAAAAGAAAAAGCTAGCCTTGGCTTTTCTAACTGCCTGTGTATATTGGTTTCTCGCTTCCCTGTTCGATGCTAATGCAGAATGCCATAGGATGGGGGGGGGGATATACATGGCAGTGACGATGACTCGAAGTAATGCGGTCGGAATTTGATGGGGAGGTATTCCAGATCTGGAGAACAAAAGTAAGACATGAGTTAACTAGTACAACCATAGCTGCATCCTACATGTATTTGTGCCATAGACATCGGTTGCATATTCCGGAAATAAGATGACATTACTGTCAGGCCTGCTACCGCTCCCCCTCCCTGGCACCTGAAGGCGCCAGGTTCCCCAGCATTACGCACTCCTGCCACCATCATTACACACCTGCCTTCCCCCGTCACCCGCATTAGCAATTATTGGACTCACCTGGACTCAATCACCTGTGTCATTACCTCCCCTATATCTGTCTGTTCCCAAGTTCTGTTCCCCGCTTCAGGATTAATTGTCGTATGTCGTTGTGTTACCGGTGTGCTGACACTGTTCCTGTCTTGTTCCATGTCTGTTCCTTATTAAATGTTGACTCCCCGTACCTGCTTCTCTACTCCAGCGTCGGTCCTTACAATTACCTAAGTAGGCAAATAATTAGTAAGAAACAACTTTGACATATTATCATGTTGTTAAATTTACATTAGAAAGATGGTAATATTGCCATTACTGTTACTAGCTCGCAAAGTTTGTTTAAAAAATAACTAGGAATGCTAACTTAGTTAGACGGCTTAAGTTATACTGCATCTAAAACCAATCTGGCGACATCACAATCAAAAGATTTTCCTACTAATTATTTGCCTTCTTTTGAAATGTTATGTTTCCAAGCCAAATCCGAATTGTATTAAGGTAGGCTAACATTAGCCATCTAGCTAGTTGGTAACTAGTTTGCTAACGTCCGCTATGCTAGCTATGGGCAGTCTCTCTTTAACCACTCATAATTAATGCCTAAACTGTTAACTTTTGAGTTGTTTCTGTTTTAACTCTGTAACCATGGAGAATTAACCCTGTAACCATGGAGAATTAACCCTGTAACCATGGAGAATTAACCCCCTAACCATGTGGAATTAACCCTGTAACCACACATAATTAACCCCCTAACCATGTGGAATTAACCCTGTAACCATTGTCACGACCCCTCCTCTGCATTGCAGGGGCGGTTCCTCCTGCAGGCAGAGGAGGGTCCTTAGTGATTGGAGCCACCTGGGCTCAATGTATTTAAACTGTTTCACTAATCACTTCTCTCTCTGCTCCTCCAGGTATGATCCTGTTCTGTTTGTTCCTTTGTAGTTTGGCATAGTTTTCACTCAGTCATGTTCACACACACACATATTCACGCATCCATGCACTTTACATACACCTTACATTATGATACATCCACACCTCATTCCTGTTTCTTAGTTTAAGTTAATAGTTTTGTTTAATAATAAAGAACCTTTTTAATTGGCCTATACTTGTTGTTCGTGTCCCCTTATTTTTGTCATGGGCTATGAGCCGGCCTGTGACAAGTGGGGGCTCGTCCGGGCTGATAAAACTCACCCTGGTGCTCAGAAGCTGTAACAGAAGCTGCCATCACAGCAGGTTTAACTTGACCTGACTGTTTTGATTTAAGCAGAGGACAATCTTTCTTCCAATGTCCTTCAACTAAACAGTAGCGACAGGTATTAGCATTAACCGGTGCTTTAAGTCCTCCAGACCCAAACTTCTGCTGAGGCCTTTGGAAAGAAGCTCCAAAAAAAAGGTGACCTACTATTCCTAGGAGTAAAGTTATTTTTATGGTACATGTCACTGTTTGTGTAGACCTTACAGTGAAATGCTTACTTACAAGCCCTTAACCAACAATGCAGTTTTAAGAATGCCCCCCCCCCCCCCCCCAAAAGTAAGAGATAAGAAAAACAAATAATTAAAGAGCAGCAGTAAATAACGATAGCGGTGCAATATACAGGGGGGTACCGGTACAGAGACAATGTTTTCCTTATCTCTTTTTTGAAGGTATTTTCTTAAAATGTTCTCTCATCTGAGTCTTCCTCTCTTCTTCCTCCCTCAGTGTAGTTATCCTGGCCTCCTCTTCCTCCCTCAGTGAAGTTATCCAAGCCTCCTCTTCCTCAGTATAGTTATCCTGGCCTCCTCTTCCTCCCTCAGTGCAGCTAGCCTGGCCTCCTCTTCCTCAGTATAGTTATCCTGGCCTCCTCTTCCTCCTTCAGTATAGTTATCCTGGCCTCCTCTTCCTCCTTCAGTATAGTTATCCTGGCCTCCTCTTCCTCCTTCAGTATAGTTATCCTGGCCTCCTCTTCCTCCCTCAGTGTAGTTATCCTGGCCTCCTCTTCCTCCCTCAGTGTAGTTATCCTAGCTGCCTCTTCCTCAGTGTAGTTATTGTGGCCTCCTCTTCCTCCCTCAGTGTAGTTATCCTAGCCGCCTCTTCCTCAGTGTAGTTATTGTGGCCTCCTCTTCCTCCCTCAGTGTAGTTATCCTAGCCGCCTCTTCCTCAGTGTAGTTATTGTGGCCTCTTCCTCCTTCAGTATAGTTATCCTAGCCTCCTCTTCCTCCCTCAGTGTAGTTATCCTGGCCTCCTCTTCCTCCCTCAGTGCAGCTAGCCTGGCCTCCTCTTCCTCCCTCAGTGTAGTTATCCTAGCCTCCTCTTCCTCAGTGCAGCTAGCCTGGCCTCCTCTTCCTCCCTCAGTGCAGCTAGCCTGACCTCCTCTTCCTCCCTCAGTGCAGCTAGCCTGACCTCCTCTTCCTCCCTCAGTGCAGCTAGCCTGACCTCCTCTTCCTCCCTCAGTGCAGCTAGCCTGACCTCCTCTTCCTCCCTCAGTGCAGCTAGCCTGACCTCCTCTTCCTCCCTCAGTGCAGCTAGCCTGACCTCCTCTTCCTCCCTCAGTGTAGTTATCCTGGCCTCCTCTTCCTCCCTCAGTGTAGTTATCCTAGCCTCCTCTTCCTCCATCAGTGCAGCTAGCCTGACCTCCTCTTCCTCAGTGTAGTTATCCTGGCCTCCTCTTCCTCCATCAGTGCAGCTAGCCTGGCCTCCTCTTCCTCCCTCAGTGCAGCTAGCCTGACCTCCTCTTCCTCCATCAGTGCAGCTAGCCTGACCTCCTCTTCCTCCATCAGTGCAGCTAGCCTGACCTCCTCTTCCTCCCTCAGTGCAGCTAGCCTGACCTCCTCTTCCTCCATCAGTGCAGCTAGCCTGGCCTCCTCTTCCTCCCTCAGTGTAGTTATCCTGGCCTCCTCTTCCTCCCTCAGTGCAGCTAGCCTGACCTCCTCTTCCTCCATCAGTGCAGCTAGCCTGGCCTCCTCTTCCTCCCTCAGTGTAGTTATCCTGGCCTCCTCTTCCTCCATCAGTGCAGCTAGCCTGACCTCCTCTTCCTCCCTCAGTGCAGCTAGCCTGGCCTCCTCTTCCTCCATCAGTGCAGCTAGCCTGGCCTCCTCTTCCTCAGTGTAGTTATCCTGGCCTCCTCTTCCTCCATCAGTGCAGCTAGCCTGGCCTCCTCTTCCTCCCTCAGTGCAGCTATCCTGGCCTCCTCTTCCTCAGTGTAGTTGTCCTAGCCTCCTCTTCCTCCATCAGTACAGCTAGCCTGGCCTCCTCTTCCTCCATCAGTGCAGCTAGCCTGGCCTCCTCTTCCTCCATCAGTGCAGCTAGCCTGGCCTCCTCTTCCTCCCTCAGTGCAGCTAGCCTGGCCTCCTCTTCCTCAGTGTAGTTATCCTGGCCTCCTCTTCCTCCCTCAGTGCAGCTAGCCTGGCCTCCTCTTCCTCCCTCAGTGCAGCTAGCCTGACCTCCTCTTCCTCCCTCAGTGCAGCTAGCCTGGCCTCCTCTTCCTCCATCAGTGCAGCTAGCCTGGCCTCCTCTTCCTCCCTCAGTGCAGCTAGCCTGACCTCCTCTTCCTCCCTCAGTGTAGTTATCCTGGCCTCCTCTTCCTCCATCAGTGCAGCTAGCCTGGCCTCCTCTTCCTCCATCAGTGCAGCTAGCCTGGCCTCCTCTTCCTCCCTCAGTGCAGCTAGCCTGACCTCCTCTTCCTCCATCAGTGTAGTTGTCCTGACCTCCTCTTCCTCCCTCAGTGCAGCTAGCCTGGCCTCCTCTTCCTCCATCAGTGCAGCTAGCCTGACCTCCTCTTCCTCCATCAGTGCAGCTAGCCTGACCTCCTCTTCCTCCCTCAGTGCAGCTAGCCTGGCCTCCTCTTCCTCCCTCAGTGCAGCTAGCCTGACCTCCTCTTCCTCAGTGCAGCTAGCCTGGCCTCCTCTTCCTCCATCAGTGCAGCTAGCCTGGCCTCCTCTTCCTCCATCAGTGCAGCTAGCCTGGCCTCCTCTTCCTCCCTCAGTGCAGCTAGCCTGACCTCCTCTTCCTCCATCAGTGCAGCTAGCCTGGCCTCCTCTTCCTCCCTCAGTGCAGCTAGCCTGGCCTCCTCTTCCTCCATCAGTGCAGCTAGCCTGACCTCCTCTTCCTCCCTCAGTGCAGCTAGCCTGACCTCCTCTTCCTCCATCAGTGCAGCTAGCCTGACCTCCTCTTCCTCCCTCAGTGCAGCTAGCCTGGCCTCCTCTTCCTCCATCAGTGCAGCTAGCCTGACCTCCTCTTCCTCCATCAGTGCAGCTAGCCTGACCTCCTCTTCCTCCATCAGTGCAGCTAGCCTGGCCTCCTCTTCCTCCCTCAGTGTAGTTATCCTGACCTCCTCTTCCTCCCTCAGTGCAGCTAGCCTGACCTCCTCTTCCTCCATCAGTGCAGCTAGCCTGGCCTCCTCTTCCTCCCTCAGTGCAGCTAGCCTGGCCTCCTCTTCCTCCATCAGTGCAGCTAGCCTGGCCTCCTCTTCCTCCCTCAGTGCAGCTAGCCTGGCCTCCTCTTCCTCCATCAGTGCAGCTAGCCTGGCCTCCTCTTCCTCCCTCAGTGCAGCTAGCCTGACCTCCTCTTCCTCAGTGTAGTTGTCCTGGCCTCCTCTTCCTCCATCAGTGCAGCTAGCCTGACCTCCTCTTCCTCAGTGTAGTTGTCCTGGCCTCCTCTTCCTCCATCAGTGCAGCTAGCCTGGCCTCCTCTTCCTCCCTCAGTGCAGCTAGCCTGACCTCCTCTTCCTCAGTGTAGTTGTCCTGGCCTCCTCTTCCTCCATCAGTGCAGCTAGCCTGGCCTCCTCTTCCTCCCTCAGTGCAGCTAGCCTGGCCTCCTCTTCCTCCCTCAGTGCAGCTAGCCTGACCTCCTCTTCCTCCATCAGTGCAGCTAGCCTGACCTCCTCTTCCTCAGTGTAGTTGTCCTGGCCTCCTCTTCCTCCCTCAGTGCAGCTAGCCTGGCCTCCTCTTCCTCCCTCAGTGCAGCTAGCCTGACCTCCTCTTCCTCCCTCAGTGCAGCTAGCCTGGCCTCCTCTTCCTCCCTCAGTGCAGCTAGCCTGGCCTCCTCTTCCTCCCTCAGTGCAGCTAGCCTGGCCTCCTCTTCCTCCCTCAGTGCAGCTAGCCTGGCCTCCTCTTCCTCCCTCAGTGCAGCTAGCCTGACCTCCTCTTCCTCCATCAGTGCAGCTAGCCTGGCCTCCTCTTCCTCCCTCAGTGCAGCTAGCCTGACCTCCTCTTCCTCCATCAGTGCAGCTAGCCTGGCCTCCTCTTCCTCCATCAGTGCAGCTAGCCTGACCTCCTCTTCCTCAGTGCAGCTAGCCTGGCCTCCTCTTCCTCCATCAGTGCAGCTAGCCTGGCCTCCTCTTCCTCCCTCAGTGCAGCTAGCCTGGCCCTCTCCTCATCTTGTAGAAACTGGTGAAGCTTCTCAAACTCCTCCTTAATCTGCCTCTGTGTGTGTGTCTGGGCCGGGCTCTGGAGACAGTGAGAGGAATATATGATGATAGAACATCATTCTGATGTTAATTTAATATGCTCTGCTCCTTTATCAACGGGCTTTCTAACTGCATCAGAGAACTTCAATCTAATGTTAATGTTAAGACAGATTCTCTCTGATAGCCTACATCACCATCTCGTTGTATTTTCATATTCCATTGTAACATTACACCTCATTTTTACCTTCATATGTTCAGCTGTTTGATCACAGGTTAGTTTAACTTCGTTAAAGACTTCCAGCTTCTACTGGAAGGGCTTCAGGACAGTCTGAAGGTCTTCCTACAGGGGCGGCAGGTAGCCTAGTGGTTAGAGTGTTGGGCCAGTAACTGAACGGTTGCTAGATCAAATCCAAGCTGACAAGGTAAAAAAAATCTGTCATTCTGCCCCTGAACAAGACAGTTAACCCACGGTTCCTAGGCCGTCATTGAAAATAAGAATATGTTCTTAACTGACTTGCCTAGTTAAATAAAATAAAAAAATACAGTTCTTCCTACAATGCAACATGAACCCTTTAATATAGAGAGTCTCTGTATTTTCTTTCAATAGCATCGTATCTGTGACTGTGAGAAGGTCTCTTTAGAGAAAAGTTAGGAGGAAAACTATCTTTGGAACATTTCGTGGTGCACACTGGACATTACTGAGATTCCCTTTGTTTCCAGTATTCCTGCAGACATGTTTTACAGAAGCTGGGGCCACATGACAGGATGACAGGATCATTGTAGATGATCACAGCACAAAAGGACAGGAGAAATCCTCTTGGAAAGACGAACCAGAAGCCATTTTGTAAAGAAATCACTGTAACATATCTGTGAGAGCCTCTGAAGGAAGCAGATAGTGACTTCAGTCCTTTTAAAGTGTTGAGTCTCCCACCAAAGCTCGGTAGCTGCTCTGGTCTTGAAGCTGCTCTGATCAGGTAAAACAAAAACCTGTGTGTGTGTGTGTGTGTGTGTGTGTGTGTGTGTGTGTGTGTGTGTGTGTGTGTGTGTGTGTGTGTGTGTGTGTGTGTGTGTGTGTGTGTGTGTGTGTGTGTGTGTGTGTGTGAGAAAGAGAGAGCGAGAAAGGGGGAGAGAGAGGAAACAAATCCAGTGAGTTCCCCTTTCTACTATGATAGGTAGATCTAGTATGGTAGATATATGATAGGTAGATCTAATATGGTGGTACTAACATGTCATATTATATCTGTTTGTTATATGTTTTCTGTAGATCCATGATCAGCAAAGGATCACGGACGGTTTCCCGAACACAGATTAAGACTGAGTCTAGTCCAGGACTTTTTAACACCATAGAAGTGTCTTTTAGTCCACGACTAGAAGGCATCTTTGTCTGGGAAAATGGCCCAGTAAGAATGGAGTGTGTTGATTAAATATAAAGATATATATAATAGATAATATATAATATATAATATATAATTTATAATAGATAATATATAATAGATAATATATAATAGATAATAGATAGTAGAAAATAGATAATTTATAATAGATAATTTATAATAGATAATTTATAATAGATAATAGATAGTAGAAAATAGATAATTTATAATAGATAATTTATAATAGATAATATATAATAGATAATAGATAGTAGAACATAGAAAATAAGGATCTTTGTATCGTCATACAACAAATGGAAATAACACTGAAGATGGTGATAGTGGTTTCTGTTGAGAAATAAACACAAGAATGTGATTAAAATACTTTTTGGTTCTGTCTTTTTATTATTTTACAACTCGATTAGGAGATAAAAGAAACAGTTCCGTGCCCTGTGATGTAAACGTTGTTGACTATACCTCGCCAAGCTCCGTCGTGTAATCCATGTATGTATGCATGTATGTATGTATGTATGTATGTATGTATGTATGTATGTGTGCATGTATGTATTTTCTACCCAGTGATGTATTCACAATCAGTGAGGTGACACTTTCAGAATGTTACAGATACAAATGTCATGAATAGAACTGACTATGTCATCTGAACATTTTCCGTAAAGTTGTGCCCCTTACTGGTTGACATCCCAGGTTTGACCTCTCGGACTAAGGTCAGAGGTCAGGGGTCGTAGTTTAAAAGTAGTTGACAACCCTGCGGATGGACTGGATGTTGGGGTTCTGGGCCTGCCACTCCACGTGACTACAGTAGTCTCCTCTCTCCACAATATACATACGGCCACGGAAGTTAGGTTCCTCATAAAGCACCCAGCTATGGAGGGAGAGGAAGAAGAGGGGGAGAGTGGAGGAGGACGGGGAGGGAAGGGGAGAAGAGGGGGGGGGAAGAGGAGGGGGGAGGAAGAGGGGGAGACAGGAGGAGAAGGGGGAGGGAGGGGGAGAGAGAAGGGGGGGAGGGGAGGAGAGAGGGGGAGAGAGGAGGAGGAGGAGAGGTGAGAAGAGGGGGTGGTGAGGAGAGAATGAAAGCAGGATGGAGAAGATGAGAGGGAGGAGAGAAGAGAATATACAGTATATAAGTCTTTACAATTTCTAGTCACACTGTATGTTAGGGATTACTGTATGAAGTGTTTACCGTAGCTAATTAACTGTATACAGTGTTTACCGTAACTAATTTACTGTATAAAGTGTTTACCATAGCTAATTTATTGTATAAAGTGTTTATCGTAGCTAATTAACTGTATAAAGTGTTTACTATAGCTAATTTATTGTATAAAGTGTTTACCGTAGCTAATTTACTGTATACAGTGTTTACTGTAGCTAATTTACTGTATAAAGTTTTTACCGTAGCCAATTTATTGTATAAAGTGTTTACCGTAGCTAATTTACTGTATAAAGTGTTTACCGTAGCTAATGAACTGTATAAAGTGTTTACCGTAGCTAATTTATTGTATAAAGTGTTTATCGTAGCTAATTAACTGTATAAAGTGTTTACTATAGCTAATTTATTGTATAAAGTGTTTACCGTAGCTAATTTACTGTATACAGTGTTTACTGTAGCTAATTTACTGTATAAAGTTTTTACCGTAGCCAATTTATTGTATAAAGTGTTTACCATAGCTAATGAACTGTATAAAGTGTTTACCGTAGCTAATTAACTGTATAAAGTGTTTACCGTAGCTAATTAACTGTATAAAGTGTTTACCGTAGCGAATTAACTGTATATAGTGTTTACCGTAGCTAATTAACTGTATAAAGTGTTTACCGTAGCTAATTTATTGTATAAAGTGTTTATCGTAGCTAATTAACTGTATAAAGTGTTTACCGTAGCTAATTAACTGTATATAGTGTTTACTGTAGCTAATTTACTGTATAACATTTTTACCGTAGCTAATTTACTGTATAACGTTTTAACCGTAGCTAATTTACTGTATAACGTTTTTACCGTTGCTAATTTACTGTATAAAGTCTTTACCGTAGCTAATTAACTGTATAAAGTGTTTACCGTAGCTAATTTACTGTATACAGTGTTTACTGTAGCTAATTTACTGTATAAAGTGTTTACCGTAGCTAATTAACTGTATAAAGTGTTTACCGTAGCTAATTTACTGTATACAGTGTTTACTGTAGCTAATTTACTGTATAAAGTGTTTACCGTAGCTAATTAACTGTATAAAGTGTTTACTATAGCTAATTTATTGTATACAGTGTTTACCGTAGCTAATTAACTGTATAAAGTGTTTACCGTAGCTAATTAACTGTATAAAGTGTTTACTGTAGCTAATTTATTGTATAAAGTGTTTACCGTAGCTAATTTACTGTATAAAGTGTTTACCGTAGCTAATTTACTGTATAAAGTGTTTACCGTAGCTAATTTGTTGTATAAAGTGTTTCCCTAGCTATTTTACTGTATAAAGTGTTTACTGTAGCTAATTTACTGTATAAAGTGTTTACCGTAGCTAATTTACTGTATAAAGTGTTTACTGTAGCTAATTTACTGTATAAAGTGTTTACTGTAGCTAATTTACTGTATGCTTACAAAATGTTTATTAATGTGCTTATAAACAGCTAGCAACAAATCCCAGGAGCTCTAGAGATGCATTGATGAAATGAATTGAATGGAGTGGAATTGAATGGAATGGAATTGAATTGAATGGAATGGAATTGAACTGTCAGCAGCAGTTGATTCAGTAGATACGTACGCTCCGTCTCCGTAGACCTTCAGAGAGTTGATGCAGTTCTTGGTCAGACCGCGTCCCTGCAGGAAGGGCACGTCATCACACACCTCAACACACTGGTCAGCAAAGTCAGCTCCCTCAAACAACTCCATCCTGTAGTGTTCTCCATGCTGGAAGAGGAGAGGAGGAGGAGCAGGAAGAGGAGGAGGAGTAAGAGGAGGAGGAGGAGGAGGAGGAGGAGGAGAAGGAGAAGGAGGAGGAGGAGGAGGAGGAGGAGGAGGAGGATGATGATGAAGAGGAGGAGGAGGAGGAGGATGAGGAGGAGGAGGAGGATGAAGAGGAGGAGGATGAAGAGGAGAAGGAGGAAGTGGAGGAGGAGGAGGATGAGAAAGAGGAAGAGGAGGAGCAAGAGGAGGAGGAGGAGAAGGAAGATAATGACGGAGAGGAGGAGGATGAGGAGGAGGAGGATGAAGAGGAGAAGGAGGAAGTGGAGGAGGAGAGGGGGAGGAGGAGAGGGGGAGGAGGGAGAAGAAATTACATCACTGTGACTTTAAGTTTAGATGAAGTTCCAACAACCCTTAACTCAACTCAACTCAACTTCTCTATCTCACATAGTAATGTACCAGTCTGTCTTCTCTATCTCACATTGTAATGTCCCAGTCTGTCTTCTCTATCTCACATTGTAATGTCCCAGTCAGTCTGTCTGTCTTCTCTATCTCACATTGTAATGTCCCAGTCAGTCTGTCTTTCTTCTCTATCTCACATTGTAATGTACCAGTCAGTCTGTCTTCTCTATCTCACATTGTAATGTACCAGTCAGTCAGTCTGTCTGTCTTCTCTATCTCACATTGTAATGTCCCAGTCAGTCTGTCTGTCTTCTCTATCTCACATTGTAATGTACCAGTCAGTCTGTCTTCTCTATCTCACATTGTAATGTACCAGTCAGTCTGTCTGTCTTCTCTATCTCAGATAGTAATGTACCAGTCAGTCTGTCTGTCTTCTCTATCTCACATTGTAATGTCCCAGTCAGTCTGTCTGTCTTCTCTATCTCAGATAGTAATGTCCCAGTCAGTCTGTCTGTCTTCTCTATCTCAGATAGTAATGTCCCAGTCAGTCTGTCTGTCTTCTCTATCTCAGATAGTAATGTACCAGTCAGTCTGTCTGTCTTCTCTATCTCAGATAGTAATGTCCCAGTCAGTCTGTCTGTCTTCTCTATCTCAGATAGTAATGTACCAGTCAGTCTGTCTGTCTTCTCTATCTCAGATAGTAATGTACCAGTCAGTCTGTCTGTCTTCTCTATCTCACATTGTAATGTCCCAGTCAGTCAGTCTGTCTTCTTTATCTCAGATAGTCTGCCGTGTGGCCAATTCACCTGAATATTCTGTGATGCCTTGACTATTTATCTTTACACAACACACTTTCCAGCTGGTCTTGGACCGGGTATGCATAACGTATCTAGTGCCAGTCCATTTTAAGCGGGTTGAGGGGCGTAAACTCTCCTACTGCCTTTTGTCCTCATCTGACTTTACCACTTTACGTCAAGTAGCTCTTATAACGCTGTTAGTGTGTAAATACTACAGTAACAGCATTGTTATGAAGTAACCACCTAACTCTGTTACTATGTAATTACAAAGCTTATTACAAAGTTACTATATGAGCAGCCCGTAAACATAAAGTAATTCCCAAACCACAGGTCACCGTGGTGGCATGCGGCGTCCGTTACCGCGGCATCAGTTGCCGTGAGTGTTAGCGTTTAAACCTCACCATCCTGATAGGTCTGCAGGAGCCCATGTGATCGTTGTGGGCGTTCCATCTCTGGAACTCGGGGTACTCTCCGTGCTCCAGCATGTACTGTTGGCCCTTGAAGTCGGGGTGGTCGAAGCAAACGAAGGCACCGCTCTCCACGCGGATGGAGTTGACGCGGTTCATGAACCCACGGTCCTGGAAGTTATCACAGTCACCGCAGATCTCCAGCTTCCTGCCCGTGAAGCATTTCCCCTCATAGAAACAGATCTGGGTAGAACACGGACACAGAGGACAGACACAGAGGACAGACACAGAGGACAGACACAGAGGACAGACACAGAGGACAGATACAGACGACAGATACAGAGGACAGACACAGAAGACAGACACAGAGGACAGACACACAGAGGACAGACACACAGAGGACAGACACAGAGGACAGACACAGAGGACAGACACAGAAGACAGACACAGAGGACAGACACACAGAGGACAGACACACAGAGGACAGACACACAGGACAGACACAGAGGACAGACACAGAGGACAGACACAGAGGACAGACACAGAGGACAGAGACAGAGGACAGACACACAGAGGACAGACACAGAGGACAGACACACAGAGGACAGAACACAGAGGACAGAACACAGAGGACAGACACAGAGGACAGACACAGAGGACAGACACACAGAGGACAGAACACAGAGGACAGACACAGAGGACAGACACAGAGGACAGACACAGAGGACAGACACAGATGACAGACACAGAGGACAGACACAGAGGACAGACACACAGAGGACAGACATAGAGGACAGTTAGGTGAGGTAGAAATAGAGTCTGACCTACAGGATATGGTCTGAAGATAGACACAGCAACAGACAGTAGCTGTAAATGTTGATACATTTGATCTGTCACAATAAAGAGGGTTAAATTAAGTTATTGCATTATACATCATCATGGTGGTGGTGAGGCCGGTGACACGTTGCTTCTTGAAAGTCCAATATCTTTAAAACTTGGACTGCTGCCATGCAGAACATTTTGGGACTGTATCAACAGTGGACTAATGAAGAAATACATGTGTTTTGGAGTGGATTTTCCCTTTGTCTTAAGTTACTTAAGTTGAGTTAAGTTAAGTAAGTTAAGTTGAGTTAAGTTAAGTTTTAAAGATGCACTATGCAGAAATCACTCTGCCATTTCCTGGTTGCAAAAATTCTAATAATTTCATTTTATTTCTTGGATTACTTTTAAATTCAGAAAAGACGTTTACGAATGTTTTTCTCCATTTTGACTGTTTTCTCAAGGACATTTAATTAAGCATTGAAAAAAGGCACGAGTTTAAGTTTGTTCCGCCTGAGCAAGTCTGACCACCAATCAGAGACCAATATGATGACACACCAACTGATGCCCACCAATCAGAGATCACTATGATGACACACCAACCGATGACCATTATGGAAAGTAATCAGATTACATTACTGAGTTTGGGTAATCCAAAAGTTACTGATAATATTTTTGGACAGGTAATTAGTAGGTAATTAGTAACTGTAACATAATACATTTTGAATGTAACCTACCCAAACCTGACAGTATGTGCAGTGAAAGTATTCAGACCCCTTGACTTTTTCCACATTTTGTTATGTTACAGCGTTATTCTAAAATAGATTAAAAAAAAAAAAAATAGTCCGTAGAGCTCCGAGACAGGATTGTGTCGAGGCACAGATCTGGGGAAAGGTACCAAAAAATGTCTGCAGCATTGAAGGTACCCAAGAACACAGTGGCCTTCATCATTCTGAAATGGAAGAAGTTTGGAACCCCCAAGACTCTTCCTAGAGCTGACCGCCCGGCCAAACTGAGCAATCGGGGGAGAAGGGCCTTGGTCAGGAGGTTGACCAAGAACCTGATGGTCGCTCTGACAGAGCTTCAGAGTTCCTCTGTGGATATGGGAGAAACTTCCAGAATGACAACCATCTCTGCAGCACTCAAGCAATCAGGCCTCTATGGTAGAGTGGCCAGACGGAAGCCACTCCTCAGTAAAAGGCACATGACAGCCCGCTTGGAGTTTGCCAAAAGGCACCTAAAGGACTCTCAGACCATGAGAAACAAGATTCTGTGGTCTGAAGAAACCAAGATTGAACTCTTTGGCTGTATGTATAGCTGTATGTATAGATGTATGTATAGCTGTATACTGTATGTATAGCTGTATACTGTATGTATAGCTGTATACTGCATGTATAGCTGTATACTGTATGTATAGCTGTATACTGTATGTATAGCTGCATGTATAGCTGTATACTGTATGTATAGATGTATAGCTGTATGTATAGCTGTATACTGTATGTATAGCTGTATACTGTATGTATAGCTGTATACTGCATGTATAGCTGTATACTGTATGTATAGATGTATAGCTGTATGTATAGCTGTATACTGTATGTATAGCTGTATACTGTATGTATAGCTGTATACTGTATGTATAGCTGTATACTGTATGTATAGATGTATAGCTGTATGTATAGATGTATACTGTATGTATAGCTGTATGTATAGCTGTATACTCTATGTATAGCTGTATACTGTATGTATAGCTGTATACTGTATGTATAGATGTATAGCTGTATGTATAGCTGTATACTGTATGTATAGCTGTATACTGTATGTATAGCTGTATACTGCATGTATAGCTGTATACTGTATGTATAGCTGTATACTGTATGTATAGCTGCATGTATAGCTGTATACTGTATGTATAGCTGCATGTATAGCTGTATACTGTATGTATAGCTGTATGTATAGCTGTATACTGCATGTACAGCTGTATACTGTATGTATAGCTGCATGTATAGCTGTATACTGTATGTATAGCTGTATACTGTATGTATAGCTGTATACTGTATGTATAGCTGTATACTGTATGTATAGCTGCATGTATAGCTGCATGTATAGCTGTATACTGTATGTATAGCTGTATACTGTATGTATAGCTGTATACTGTATGTATAGCTGTATACTGTATGTATAGCTGTATACTGTATGTTTAGCTGCATGTATAGCTGTATACTGTATGTATAGCTGTATACTGTATGTATAGCTGTATAGCTGTATATATAGCTGCATGTATAGCTGTATACTGTATGTATAGCTGTATACTGTATGTATAGCTGTATAGCTGTATGTATAGCTGTATAGCTGTATGTATAGCTGTATACTGTATGTATAGCTGTATACTGTATGTATAGCTGTATACTGTATGTATAGCTGCATGTATAGCTGTATACTGTATGTATAGCTGTATACTGTATGTATAGCTGTATACTGTATGTATAGCTGTGTACTGTATGTATAGCTGCATGTATAGCTGTATACTGTATGTATAGCTGTATACTGTATGTATAGCTGCATGTATAGCTGTATACTGTATGTATAGCTGTATACTGTATGTATAGCTGCATGTATAGCTGTATACTGTATGTATAGCTGTATACTGTATGTATAGCTGTATACTGTATGTATAGCTGTGTACTGTATGTATAGCTGTATACTGTATGTATAGCTGCATGTATAGCTGTATACTGTATGTATAGCTGTATGTATAGTTGTATACTGTATGTATAGCTGTATACTGTATGTATAGCTGTATACTGTATGTATAGCTGTATGTATAGTTGTATACTGTATGTATAGCTGTATGTATAGCTGTATACTGTATGTGTAGCTGTATACCTAATGTATACTGTATGTATAGCTGTATGTATAGATGTATACTGTATGTATAGATGCATACCTAATGTATACTGCATGTATAGCTCTTTACCTACTGTATACTGTATGTATAGCTATATGTATAGCTGTATACTGTATGTAAACTGTATGTATAGCTGTATACCTAATGTATACTGTATGTATAGATGTATACTGTATGTATAGCTGTATACTGTATGTATAGCTGTATACTGTATGTATAGCTGTATACTGTATGTATAGCTGTATAGCTATATGTATAGCTGTATACTGTATGTATAGATGTATACTGTATGTATAGATGTATACTGTATGTATAGATGTATACTGTATGTATAGATGTATACTCTATGTATAGCTGTATACTGTATGTATAGATGTATACTGTATGTATAGCTGTATACTGTATGTATAGCTGTATAGCTATATGTATAGATGTATACTGTATGTATAGATGTATACTGTATGTATAGCTGTATACTGTATGTATAGATGTATACTGTATGTATAGATGTATACTGTATGTATAGCTGTATGTATAGCTGTATACTGTATGTATAGCTGTATACTCTATGTATAGATGTATACTGTATGTATAGCTGTATGTATAGCTGTAAACTGTATGTATAGATGTATACTGTATGTATACTGTATGTATAGCTGTATGTATACTGTATGTATACTGTATGTATACTGTATGTATAGCTGTATGTATACTGTATGTATAGCTGTATGTATACTGTATGTATACTGTATGTATAGCTGTATGTATAGCTGTATGTATAGCTGTATACTGTATGTATAGCTGTATACTCTATGTATAGATGTATACTGTATGTATAGCTGTATGTATAGCTGTAAACTGTATGTATAGATGTATACTGTATGTATACTGTATGTATAGATGTATACTGTATGTATAGATGTATACTGTATGTATAGCTGTATACTGTATGTATAGCTGTATAGCTATATGTATAGCTGTATACTGTATGTATAGCTATATGTATAGCTGTATACTGTATGTAAACTGTATGTATAGCTGTATACTGTATGTAAACTGTATGTATAGATGTATACCTAATGTATACTGTATGTATAGATGTATACTGTATGTATAGATGTATACCTAATGTATACTGTATGTATAGATGTATACTGTATGTATAGCTGTATGTATAGATGTATACTGTATGTACAGATGTATACTGTATGTATACTGTATGTATAGATGTATACTGTATGTATAGCTGTATACTGTATGTAAAGATGTATACTGTATGTATAGCTGTATACTGTATGTATAGATGTATACTGTATGTATAGATGTATACTGTATGTATAGCTGTATACTGTATGTATAGCTGTATGTATAGCTGTATACTGTATGTATAGATGTATAGCTGTATGTATAGCTGTATGTATAGCTGTATACTGTATGTATAGCTGTATGTATAGCTGTATGTATAGCTGTATTGTGTATGTATACTGTATGTATAGCTGTATACTGTATGTAAAGCTGTATACTATATGTGTAGCTGTATGTATAGCTGTATGTATAGCTGTATTGTGTATGTATACTGTATGTATAGCTGTATACTGTATGTAAAGCTGTTTAGCTGTATGTATAGCTGTATACTATATGTGTAGCTTTATACTGTATGTGTAGCTGTATGTATAGCTGTATACTGTATGTAAAGCTGTTTAGCTGTATGTATAGCTGTATAGCTGTATGTATAGCTGTGTACTGTATGTATAGCTCTATGTATAGCTGTGTACTGTATGTATAGCTGTATACTGTATGTATAGCTGCATGTATAGCTGTATACTGTATGTATAGCTGTATACTGTATGTATAGATGTATGTATAGCTGTATACTGTATGTATAGCTGAATGTATAGCTGTATACTGTATGTATAGCTGTATGTATAGCTGTATACTGTATGTATAGCTGAATGTATAGCTGTATACTGTATGTATAGCTGTATACTGTATGTATATTGTATGTATAGCTGTATAGCTGTATGTATAGCTGTATACTGTATGTATAGCTGCATGTATAGCTGTATACTGTATGTATAGCTGTATACTGTATGTATAGATGTATGTATATTGTATGTATAGCTGTATACTGTATGTACAGCTGTATACTGTATGTTTAGCTGTATAGCTGTATGTATAGCTGTATACTGCATGTATAGCTGTATACTGTATGTATAGCTGTATGTATATTGTATGTATAGCTGTATACTGTATGTACAGCTGTATACTGTATGTTTAGCTGTATACTGTATGTATAGCTGCATGTATAGCTGTATACTGTATGTATAGCTGTATACTGTATGTATAGCTGTATGTATAGCTGTATACTGTATGTATAGCTGTATACTCTATGTATAGCTGTATACTGTATGTATAGCTGTATGTATAGCTGTATACTGCATGTATAGATGTATACTGTATGTATAGCTGTATGTATAGCTGTATACTGCATGTATAGATGTATACTGTATGTATAGCTGTATACTGTATGTATAGATGTATACTGTATGTATAGCTGTATACTGCATGTATAGCTGTATGTATAGCTGTATACTGTATGTATAGATGTATACTGTATGTATAGCTGTATGTATAGCTGTATACTGCATGTATAGATGTATACTGCATGTATAGCTGCATGTATAGCTGTATAGCTGCATGTATAGCTGTATACTGTATGTATAGCTGCATGTATAGATGTATACTGTATGTATAGCTGTATGTATAGCTGTATACTGCATGTATAGATGTATACTGTATGTATAGCTGTATACTGTATGTATAGCTGTATACTGTATGTATAGCTGTATGTATAGCTGTATAGCTGTATGTATAGCTGTATGTATAGCTGTATAGCTGTATGTATAGCTGTATACTGTATGTATAGCTGTATACTGTATGTATAGCTGTATGTATAGCTGTATAGCTGTATGTATAGCTGTATAGCTGTATGTATAGCTGTATACTGTATGTATAGCTGTATGTATAGCTGTATAGCTGTATGTATAGCTGTATACTGTATGTATAGCTGTATGTATAGCTGTATACTGCATGTATAGCTGTATACTGTATGTATAGCTGTATGTATAGCTGTATAGCTTTATGTATAGCTGTATAGCTGTATGTATAGCTGTATACTGTATGTATAGCTGTATGTATAGCTGTATAGCTGTATGTATAGCTGTATACTGTATGTATAGCTGTATGTATAGCTGTATGTATAGCTGTATGTATAGCTGTATGTATAGCTGTATACTGTATGTATAGCTGTATGTATAGCTGTATACTGTATGTATAGCTGTATACTGTATGTATAGCTGTATGTATAGCTGTATGTATAGATGTATACTGTATGTATAGCTGTATGTATAGCTGTATGTATAGATGTATACTGTATGTATAGCTGTATGTATAGCTGTATGTATAGATGTATAGCTGTATGTATAGCTGTATGTATAGCTGTATGTATAGCTGTATGTATAGCTGTATACTGTATGTATAGCTGTATGTATAGCTGTATACTGTATGTATAGCTGTATGTATAGCTGTATACTGTATGTATAGCTGTATACTGTATGTATAGCTGTATAGCTGTATGTATAGCTGTATACTGCATGTATAGCTGTGTAGCTGTATGTATAGCTGTATGTATAGCTGTATGTATAGCTGTATACTGTATGTATAGCTGTATGTATAGCTGTATACTGTATGTATAGCTGTATGTATAGCTGTATACTGTATGTATAGCTGTATGTATAGCTGTATGTATAGCTGTATACTGTATGTATAGCTGTATAGCTGTATGTATAGCTGTATACTGTATGTATAGCTGTATACTGTATGTATAGCTGTATGTATAGCTGTATGTATAGCTGTATACTGTATGTATAGCTGTATGTATAGCTGTATGTATAGCTGTATACTGTATGTATAGCTGTATAGCTGCATGTATAGCTGTATGTATAGCTGTATAGCTGCATGTATAGCTGTATACTGTATGTATAGCTGTATACTGTATGTATAGCTGTATGTATAGCTGTATACTGTATGTATAGCTGTATGTATAGCTGTATACTGTATGTATAGCTGTATAGCTGCATGTATAGCTGTATACTGTATGTATAGCTGTATACTGTATGTATAGCTGTATACTGTATGTATAGCTGTATGTATAGCTGTATGTATAGCTGTATAGCTGTATGTATAGCTGTATACTGTATGTATAGCTGTATACTGTATGTATAGCTGAATGTATAGCTGTATACTGTATGTATAGCTGTATGTATAGCTGTATGTATAGCTGTATGTATAGCTGTATACTGTATGTTTAGCTGTATAGCTGTATGTATAGCTGTATACTGTATGTATAGCTGTATAGCTGTATGTATAGCTGTATGTATAGCTGTATGTATAGCTGTATACTGTATGTATAGCTGTATACTGCATGTATAGCTGTATACTGTATGTATAGCTGTATGTATAGCTGTATACTGTATGTATAGCTGAATGTATAGCTGTATACTGTATGTATAGCTGCATGTATAGCTGTATACTGTATGTATAGCTGCATGTATAGCTGTATACTGTATGTATAGCTGCATGTATAGCTGTATACTGTATGTATACTGTATGTATAGCTGTATACTGTATGTATAGCTGTATGTATAGCTGTATACTGTATGTATAGCTGTATACTGTATGTATAGCTGTATGTATAGCTGTATACTGTATGTATAGCTGTATACTCTATGTATAGCTGTATACTGTATGTATAGCTGTATGTATAGCTGTATACTGCATGTATAGCTGTATACTGTATGTATAGCTGCATGTATAGCTGTATACTGTATGTATAGCTGTATGTATAGCTGTATACTGTATGTATAGTTGTATACTGTATGTATAGCTGTATACTGTATGTATAGCTGTATGTATAGCTGTATACTGTATGTATAGCTGTATGTATAGCTGTATACTGTATGTATAGCTGTATACTGCATGTATAGCTGCATGTATAGCTGTATAGCTGCATGTATAGCTGTATACTGTATGTATAGCTGTATGTATAGCTGTATACTGTATGTATAGCTGTATACTGTATGTATAGCTGTATGTATAGCTGTATACTGTATGTATAGCTGTATACTGTATGTATAGCTGTATACTGTATGTATAGCTGTATACTCTATGTATAGCTGTATACTGTATGTATAGCTGCATGTATAGCTGTATACTGTATGTATAGCTGTATACTGTATGTATAGCTGTATACTCTATGTATAGCTGTATACTGTATGTATAGCTGTATACTGTATGTATAGCTGTATACTGTATGTATAGCTGTATGTATAGCTGTATACTGTATGTATAGCTGTATAGCTGTATATATAGCTGCATGTATAGCTGTATACTGTATGTATAGCTGTATACTGTATGTATAGCTGTATACTGTATGTATAGCTGTATACTGTATGTATAGCTGTATACTGTATGTATAGCTGTATACTGTATGTATAGCTGTATACTGTATGTATAGTTGCATGTATAGCTGTATGTATATCTGAATGGTAGCTTCCAGGTTCGATAGCGAACTACTCACCTTGCCTGAGTACTGCGACATTTTGTCCACCGTTTGTTGTCCACGTTTGTCCCTTCAGTGTGAGAGAGTGGAAAGACGTGGACTGCCTGATATATATGGCCAATAGGGAGAGGAGAGGTTGACCACCTGATACATATGGCCAATAGGAAGAGGAGAGGTATCACGAGGTCAACATAACAATGGCCCCACAATAAAGGGGGTTTAAAGTATTCTGCACCATGGACACTTTCCCTTACATGTCACACTGCTGATAGTGGACTTTGGCTTAGTGGGGGTCCAGGACAATGGCAAGGGTGGGAGATTCTGCTTTGAGTGGGATTTGAGGGGTGTAGTGTGTGTTGTGGTGTCTGTTGATGGTATGGTGTGTGTGTTGATGGTGTGGAGAGTGTTGATGGTGTGTGTGTGTGTGTGTGTGTGTGGGTGTGTGTGTGTGGTGTGGTGTGTGTTTGGTGTGGTGTGTGTTTATGGTGTGTATTGTGGTGTGTGTTGTGGTGTGTGTGTGTGTGTGTGTGTGTGTGTGTGTGTGTGTGTGTGTGTGTGTGTGTGTGTGTGTGTGTGTGTGTGTGTGTGTGTGTGTTTGTTGTGGTGTGTGTTTATGGTGTGTATTGTGGTGTGTGTGTGTGTGTGTGTGTGTGTAAATGTGTGTTTGTTGTGGTGTGTGTTTATGGTGTGTATTGTGGTGTGTGTTGTGGTGTGTGTGTGTGTGTGTGTGTGTGTGTGTGTGTGTGTGTGTGTGTGTGTGTGTGTGTGTGTGTGTGTGTGTGTGTGTGTGTGTGTGTGTGTGTGTGTGTGTGTGTGTGTGTGTTTGTTGTGGTGTGTGTTTATGGTGTGTATTGTGGTGTGTGTGTGTGTGTGTGCGTAAATGTGTGTGTGTTTGTTGTAGTGTGTGTTAATGGTGTGTATTGTGGTGTGTGTTGTGGTGTGTGTGTGTGCGTGTGTGTGTGTAAGGGCTGTCGTTCTCCTCTTCCTCAGATGAGGAGAGGAGAGAAGGATCAGTGGACCAATACGCAGCATTAGGGAAATAAGCCATCTCTTTATTTGTAACGACGACGGCAACACGAAAAACAAAACACTTTCAAAATTACAAAACAAGAAAACGACGTAGACGAAAAAACCTGAACATGAACTTACATAACTAACGTAAAACTCACGGACAGGAACAGACTACATCAAAACGAAACGAACAACCAAACAGTCCCGTATGGTACATACATCGACGACACAGGAGACAATCACCCACAAACAAACAGTGAGAACACCCTACCTAAATATGACTCTCAATTAGAGGAAAACGCAAAACACCTGCCTCTAATTAAGAGCCATACCAGGCAACCAAAACCAACATAGAAACAGAAAACATAGACTGCCCACCCAAAACACACGCCCTGACCATAAACACATACAAAAACAACATAAAACAGGTCAGGACCGTTACAGAACCCCCCCCTCAAGGTGCGAACGCCGGGCGCACCAGCACAAAGTCCAGGGGAGGGTCTGGGTGGGCAGTTGACCACGGTGGTGGCTCAGGCTCAGGACGCTGTCCCCACACCACCATAGTCACTCCCCGCTTCTGTCTTCCCCTCCCAATGACCACCCTCAAACTAACATCCCCTAAATGAACGGCCAGCACCGGGATAATGACCAGCACCGGGATAAGGGGCAGCACCGGGACAAGGGGCAGCACCGGGACAAGGGGCAGCACCGGGACAAGGGGCAGCACCGGGACAAGGGGCAGCACCGGGACAAGGGGCAGCACCGGGACAAGGGGCAGCACCGGGAATAGGGGCAGCACCGGGACAAGGGGCAGCACCGGGACAAGGGGCAGCACCGGGATAAGGGGCGGCAGGTCCCGGCCGAGGGACTCTGGCAGGTCCCGGCCGAGAGACTCTGGCAGGTCCCGGCCGAGGGACTCTGGCAGGTCCCGGCCGAGGGACTCTGGCAGGTCCCGGCCGAGGGACTCTGGCAGGTCCCGGCCGAGGGACTCTGGCAGGTCCCGGCCGAGGGACTCTGGCAGGTCCTGGCTGGACGGGCTCTGGCAGGTCCTGGCTGGACGGCTCTGGCAGGTCCTGGCTGGACGGCTCTGGCAGGTCCTGGCTGGACGGCTCTGGCAGGTCCTGGCTGGACGGCTCTGGCAGGTCATAGCAGGACGGCTCTGGCAGGTCATAGCAGGACGGCTCTGGCAGGTCATGGCAGGACGGCTCTGGCAGGTCATGGCAGGACGGCTCTGGCTGGTCATGGCAGGACGGCTCTGGCTGGTCATGGCAGGACGGCTCTGGCTGGTCATGGCAGGACGGCTCTGGCTGGTCATGGCAGGACGGCTCTGGCTGGTCATTGCAGGACGGCTCTGGCTGGTCATTGCAGGACGGCTCTGTAGGGAGGAGAAGGAGAGACAGCCTGGTGCGTGGTCTAGGCACTGGCTGCGCTGGAGAGGAGGAAACAGCTGGAGAGAGAACCCGGAGAGACAGCCTGGTACGGGGGGCTGCCACCGGAGGACTGGTACATGGAGGTACCGGCCTAAGGATAAGCACCTTCCTACTAGTGCGGGGAGCAGGGACAGGGCACACTGTACTCTCAAAGCCCACTCTATAACTGATGCGAGGTACCGGCACTGGTGACACCGGGCTGAGGACAAGCACATCAGGATTAGTAGGGGGAGAAGATACAGTGTGTACAGGGCTCTGGAGACGCACAGGAGGCTTAGTGCGTGGTGCCGGAACTGGAGGCACCGAACTGGATACACGCACTACAGAGAGAGTGCGTGGAGGAGGAACAGGGCTCAGGAGACGCACTGGTAGCCTAGTGCGTAGTGTAGGCACTGTAGGTACTAGGCTGGGGCGGGGAGGTGGCGCCGGAAATACCGGACCGTGGAGGCGTACTGGCACTCTTGAGCATTGAGCCTGCCCAACCTTACCTGGTTGAATGCTCCCGGTCGCCCGACCAGTGCGGGGAGGTGGAATAACCCGCACCGGCCTATGTAGACGAACCGGGGAAACCATGCGTAAGGCAGGTGCCATGTATGCCGGCCCGAGGAGACGCACTGGAGACCAGACACGTTGAGCCGGCCTCATGACACCTGGCTCAATACCCAATCTAGCCCTGCCAGTGCGGGGAGGTGGAATAACCCGCACTGGCCTATGCACTCGTACAGGAGACACCGTGCGCTCTACTGCGTAACACGGCGCCTGCCCGTACTCCCGCTCTCCACGGTAAGCCTGGGAAATGGGCGCAGGTCTCCTACCTGCCCTTGGCCCACTACCTCTTAGCCCCCCCCCCAAGAAATTTTTGGGTGTTACTTACGGGCTTTTTGGGCTTCCGTGCCAGACGCGTTCCCTCATAACTCCGGTTCCTCTCTCCGGTAGCCTCTGCTCTCCTCAGTACCTCCAGCTGCTCCCATGGGAGGCGATCCCTACCAGCCAGGATCTCCTCCCATGTGTAGCAACCTTTTCCGTCCAAGATATCGTCCCAAGTCCATTCCTCCTTCTTCTTCTGTCCCTTACTCCGTTGAGTTTTCCCTTGCCGCTTGGTCCTAGCGTGGTGGGTGATTCTGTAAGGGCTGTCGTTCTCCTCTTCCTCAGATGAGGAAACCCCTCCCAACCACTCTCTAACCCCTCCATACTCCCTAACCCCTCCCTACTCCCTAACCCCTCCCTACTCCCTAACCCCTCCCTACTCCCTAACCCCTCCCTACTCTCTAACCCCTCCCTACTCTCTAACCTCTCCCTAACCCCTCCCTACTCCCTAACCCCTCCCTACTCTCTAACCTCTCCCTAACCTCTCCCTACTCTCTAACCTCTCCCTACTCCCTAACCCCTTCCCTACTCCCTAACCCCTCCCTACTCCATAACCCCTCCCTACTCCCTAACCCTCCCTACTCCCTAACCCCTCCCTACTCCCTAACCCCTCCCTACTCCCTAACCTCTCCCTACTCCCTAACCTCTCCCTACTCCCTAACCCCTCCCTACTCCCTAACCTCTCCCTACTCCCTAACCTCTCCCTACTCCCTAACCTCTCCCTACTCCCTAACCTGTCCCTACTCTCTAACCTCTCCCTCCTCCCTAACCCCTCCCTACTCCCTAACCCCTCCCTACTCCCTAACCTCTCCCTACTCTCTAAACTCTCCCTAAACACTCCCTACTCCCTAACCCCTCCCTACTCCCTAACCCATCCCTACTCCCTCACCCCTCCCTAACCCCTCCATACTCCCTAACCCCTCCCTAACCCCTCCCTACTCCCTAACCCCTCCCTACTCCCTAACCCCTCCCTACCCACTAACCCCTCCCTAACCCCTCCCTACTCCCTAACCACTCCCTACTCCATAACCACTCCCTACTCCCCACTCCCTAACCCCTCCCTACTCCCTAACCTCTCCCTACTCCCTAAACCCTCCCTACTCTCTAACCCCTCCCTACTCCCTAACCCCTCCCTACTCCCTAACCCCTCCATACTCCCTAACCCCTCCCTACTCCCTAACCCCTCCCTACTCCCTAACCCCTCCCTACTCTCTAACCCCTCCCTACTCCCTAACCCCTCCCTAACCCCTCCCTACTCCCTAACCCCTCCCTACTCCCTAACCCCTCCCTACTCCCCAACCCCTCCCTACTCCCTAACCCCTCCCTACTCCCTAACCTCTCCCTACTCCCCAACCCCTCCCTACTCCCTAACCCCTCCCTACTCCCTAACCTCTCCCTACTCCCCAACCCCTCCCTACTCCCTAACCCCTAACCTCTCCCTACTCCCCAACCCCTCCCTACTCCCCAATCCCTCCCTACTCCCTAACCTCTCCCTACTCCCCAACCCCTCCCTACTCCCTAACCCCTAATAGCCTCTCCCTACTCCCCAACCCCTCCCTACTCCCCAACCCCTCCCTACTCCCCAACCCCTCCCTACTCCCCAACCCCTCCCTACTCCCTAACCCCTCCCTACTCCCCAACCCTTCCCTACTCCCTAACCTCTCCCTACTCCCCAACCCCTCCCTACTCCCTAACCCCTAACCTCTCCCTACTCCCTAACCCCTCCCTACTCCCTAACCCCTCCCTACTCCCCAACCCCTCCCTACTCCCCAACCCCTCCCTACTCCCCAACCCCTCCCTAACCCCTCCCTACTCCCCAACCCTTCCCTACTCCCCAACCCCTCGCTAACCCCTCCCTACTCCCCAACCCCTCCCTACTCCCCAACCCCTCCCTAACCCCTCCCTACTCCCCAACCCTTCCCTACTCCCCAACCCTTCCCTACTCCCCAACCCCTCCCTACTCTCTAACCTCTCCCTAACCCCTCCCTACTCCCTACTCCCTAACCCCTCCCTACTCCCTAACCCCTCCCTACTCCCTAACCCCTCCCTACTCCCCAACCCTTCCCTACTCCCAAACCCTTCCCTACTCCCCAACCCCTCCCTACTCTCTAACCTCTCCCTAACCCCTCCCTACTCCCTACTCCCTAACCCCTCCCTACTCCCTAACCCCTCCCTAACCCCTCCCTACTCCCTAACCTCTCCCTACTCCCTAACCCCTCCCTACTCCCTAACCCCTCCCTACTCCCTAACCCCTCCCTACTCCCCAACCCCTCCCTACTCCATAACCTCTCCCAACTCCCTACTCCCTAACCCCTAACCCCACCCTACTCCCCAACCCCTCCCTACTCCATAATCTCTCCCAACTCCCTACTCCCTAACCCCTAACCTCTCCCTACTCCATAACCTCTCCCTACTCCCTACTCCCTAACCCCTCCCTACTCCCTAATCCCTCCGTACTCTCTAACCTCTCCCTACCCCCTAACGCCCTCCGTACTCCCTAACCTATCTAAGCTCATCACTTAGCTAAGGACCCTGGGACTGAACACCTCCCTCTGCAACTGGATCCTGGACTTCCTGACAGGCTTCCCCCAGGTGGTAAGGTTAGGTAACAACACATCCGCCATGCTGATCCTCAACATGGGGGCGCCTCAGGGGTGTGTACTTAGTCCCCTCCTGTACTCCCTGTTCACCCATGGCTGCGGGGCCAAACACGACTCCAACACCATCATTAAGATTGCTGACGACACAACAGTGGTAGGCCAGATCACCGACAACGACGAGACAGCCTCTAGGGTGGAGGTCAGAGACCTGGCAGTGTGGTGCTAGGACAACGACCTCTCCCTCAATGTCAGCAAGACAAACGAACAGATGGTGCACTACAGAAGGCTGTTGCGGAGCAGGTCAGGAGCTTCAAGTTCCTCGGTGTCCACATTACTAAGGATCTATCATGGTCCACACACACCAAGACAGTTTCGAACGAGGACACGACAACAGCTTTTCCTTCTCAGGAGGCTGAAAAGATTTTGCATGGATCCCCAGATCCTCAAAAAGTAGTCACTTTACAAATTACCTTGACTTAGCTGTACCTCCGCACATTGACTCGGTACCGGTACCCCCTGTATATAGCCTCCACATTGACTCTGTACCGGTACCCCCTGTATATAGCCTCCACATTGACTCTGTATGGGTACCCCCTGTATATAGCCTCCACATTGACTCTGTACCGGTACCCCCTGTATATAGCCTCCACATTGACTCTGTACCGTAACACCCTGTATATAGCCTCCACATTGACTCTGTACCGGTACCCCCCGTATATAGCCTCCACATTGACTCTGTACCGGTACCCCCTGTATATAGCCTCCACATTGACTCTGTACCGGTACCCCCTGTGTCAGGTTTTGGCCAGAACTGTTCAGGTTTTGGTCACTAGATGTCCCCATTGCACCTTTTTTGTACCTTTTGTTTTTCCTTGCTCTAATTATTGTTTGCACCTGTATCGTTCCCTTGTTAGTATTTAAACCCTGTGTGTTCCTCAGTTCCTTGCTCAGTGTTTGTATGTTAGCACCCAGCCCCAGCCCAAGCCTTGTTCTGAACATATGATTCTCTTATTGGATTTTCCAGAGGTTCTCTGGTTTAGTTCTTGTGTATTTTTGAGTAGTCTTTTGAGGTTTGTTTTCCCCTGCTGTTTTTACCACTTTGTGGAGTTTCTTTGTATTTTGGAGGATATCCATTTTGTGCCTCTTGGCTTTATGTTTGGACATTGTGGATTTAGATTCTTTGCCTGAAGATTTTGTTCTTTAATTAAACCACCATCTCTAGTACTGCTGTGTCTGCCTCATCTTCTGGGTTCTGACGATTATTAGTGACTGTTTCTCGCACCGGGTCCTGACACCCTGTATATAGTCTCCACATTGACTCTGTACCGGTACCCCCCTGTATATAGCCTCCACATTGACTCTGTACCGGTACCCCCTGTATATAGCCTCCACATTGACTCTGTACCGGTACCCCCTGTATATAGCCTCCACATTGACTCTGTACCGTAACACCCTGTATATAGCCTCCACATTGACTCTGTACCGGTACCACCTGTATATAGCCTCCACATTGACTCTGTACCGGTACCCCCTGTATATAGCCTCCACATTGACTCTGTACCGGTACCCCCTGTATATAGCCTCCACATTGACTCTGTACCGGTACCCCCTGTATATAGCCTCCACATTAACTCGGTACCGGTACCCCCTGTATATAGCCTCCACATTGACTCTGTACCGGTACCCCCTGTATATAGCCTCCACATTGACTCTGTACCGGTACCCCCTGTATGTAGCCTCCACATTGACTCTGTACCGTAATACCCTGTATATAGCCTCCACATTGACTCTGTACCGGTACCCCCTGTATATAGCCTCCACATTAACTCTGTACCGTAATACCCTGTATATAGTCTCCACATTGACTCTGTACCGTAACACCCTGTATATAGTCTACACATTGACTCTGTACCGTAATACCCTGTATATAGCCCCGCTATTGTTATGTACATTTTCTTGTGTTACTTTTTGATTTGTTTAGAATTTTGTACTTTTTTTTGGTAAATATTTTCTTAACTCTATTTCTTGATCTGCGTTGTAGGTTTAAGGGTTTGTAAGTAATTATCTCACGGTAAAGTCTATACGTGTTGTATTCGGGCACATGTGACAAATACAATTTGATCTAATAAGTCGTAGAGGAGTTGGCATGAACTGATAGCATACAGTACATGTACATGATTCTACTATAACACACCTCTGTAGTCTTGGGTTACATCCTGAGTAGAGACCAAAGGTAGGCTATAAAAGGAGGAGGCTTGATGTTTCGCAACACATTTAGCAGTGCAGCGTTGGAGAGGTAAGTTATACCTGAACCTACATTTACCTTTTCTGTTAAAACATTCCCACCTGTAATTTGTTTTCATGATATCAGTGTTCACGGAGTCGACGAGCGTAGTTCTTTTATTTTTTATGTCATTTATTCAGCTTTATTGACGTTTTTGTTCATAAGATTCATATCTTGTTTGTTTATAGTTCTCTTTTTTTAAATCAATAATTTGATATCGATCTTGTATTCATTTCACTTCACGGTCTAACGTTAGAATAAAAATAAAGCCGGTTGGCTTCTCTGATCAGTATTGTTTCCGTTTTTTTTTTTTCATACGCTATTCCGTTTCTTAACTACTCAGCATTTTACTGCTGTCGCTTCGTTCTGTTTGTGAGAATTCATCATAAGATCCAAATGTCGATGTTGGAGCTTTATTCAAATCCGTATTCTTAGGAATCAAAAAAACTGACTGTAATTTAAAGATATTAAATGAGTTCCACTTTTATTTTTTATTTAACCTTTATTTAACTAGGCAAGTCAGTTAAGATCAAATTCTTATGTACAATGACAGCCTACACCAGCCAAACCCGGACGACGCTGGGCCTACTTTACTACAGGCTCCACAATAAGCTTTATATGAATTTATACCTCGTGGGTTTACCTCAGATTAAATAGTTCATTCAAGTCGATTGCAATGTTTAAAGATCACCGGCTGTTCTCTCTTCTCAGGTGGACACATCGTCTAGCGAGATGAAGATAGTGATATTGGCTGTGGCTCTAGCCCTGGTGTTGGCTAGTGGTGGGTCCGTCTGTCTGTCACTAATTAACTATTGAGTAAACACTGTGTTTTAACCCCTCCTGTCCTGTGGTGCTGGTGAGGCTCTGGAACTGTCCCGTATGTTGCATTCATGACATGTCGGAACTACATTTACATTTAAGTCATTTAGCAGACGCTCTTATCCAGAGCGACTTACAAATTGGTGCATTCACCTTATGACATCCAGTGGAACAGCCACTTTACAACAGTGCATCTAAATCTTTTAAGGGGGGGGGGGGTCAGAAGGATTACTTTATCCTATCCTAGGTATTCCACTTGGAAAGTATCAGCATAGAAAACTAGAAAACTCTACGCAAAAAAACATTTGAACTCAGAGGTTCAGACTTTCCCCTCCCTGCTTTTTACCTTCTGATTCCAGGAATCCACCAACTGCAATGTCTGAAAAAGAGAAATTGGCAATTCCTAATCTTTTACCAATGACTCCTTGACCAATATGGCCGACCCATGGCCAATGTACGTTCCAGTGTTCCTGTAACGTTGCTATAGTTCTATGGTTCTCCTAACCCGGTGATACGGTTTCGGTTGTCCCCTAGGCGAAGCACTGGACTGTCTGCGCTGTGTGCCAGCTAAGGCAGGAGCGGACTGTGAGGTGACAGTAGAAACATGTCCACCAGAGAAGGACGGCTGTGCGGCCGCCAAGTTTTTCAGCGCACCATGTAAGTACTGGGACTGACCGTGTTCGAAACTGAGGTCGTCTGTGTGCCACTAGATGTTAGCCTGCTGAGCTAAACGCCTAAATATTGAAAGCGGACTTGACAAAGAGTATCGTTGTGCTTATGCTACGTTACTTGAAAAGCAGCATTGGACGTCATGTGACACACACAGTTCTGTGCCCGTGTTCACAAACGGAATAGGAGGTGCAGTTTTATATCATAATAAATTATATGGACTGATCCTAGATCAGCACTACTACTCTTGAGATGCTTTATGAATACAGGCCCAGAGCTGTGGATAATGAAGACCTGATCCTAGATCAGCCCAGAGCTCTGGATAATGAAGACCTGATCCTAGATCAGCCCAGAGCTGTGGATAATGCAGACCTGATCCTAGATCAGCCCAGAGCTGTGGATAATGAAGACCTGATCCTAGATCAGCCCAGAGCTGTGGATAATGAAGACCTGATCCTAGATCAGCCCAGAGCTCTGGATAATGAAGACCTGATCCTAGATCAGCCCAGAGCTGTGGATAATGCAGACCTGATCCTAGATCAGCCCAGAGCTGTGGATAATGAAGACCTGATCCTAGATCAGCTCAGAGCTGTGGATAATGAAGACCTGATCCTAGATCAGCCCAGAGCTGTGGATAATGAAGACCTGATCCTAGATCAGCCCAGAGCTGTGGATAATGAAGACCTGATCCTAGATCAGCCCAGAGCTGTGGATAATGAAGACCTGATCCTAGATCAGCCCAGAGCAGTGGATAATGAAGACCTGATCCTAGATCAGCCCAGAGCTGTGGATAATGAAGACCTGATCCTAGATCAGCCCAGAGCTGTGGATAATGAAGACCTGATCCTAGATCAGCCCAGAGCTGTGGATAATGAAGACCTGATCCTAGATCAGCCCAGAGCTGTGGATAATGAAGACCTGATCCTAGATCAGAACTACTACTCTGAGATGCCCTGGTCAGAATAATCAATAATAAAAAGTAGATAATACAGGTTACAGACAACAGTAACATAGTCATTTCTTTTCTCCCTCAGTTAGCCATTTCCAGAGATGTATGGACATGACGGGCTGTAAGCAGTTCCAAACCAACACTTACATCAACATGAAGTGTTGTGACACTGACAAGTGCAACACATTCTAGACTTTCTGCGGTGTTGTCGGCATTGGTTGAACCAACGTGGAAGGAACATTAAATTGATGTATGTGCCCAGTGGGTTCCTACCCCTCACATCTACATTCTCATTTATCAACAATTATTTGACTTAAAATAAAATAAACTTTGAAACGCTTTTGTTGCTTTGAGCTTAAATTCTGGGTAGGCTAAATCTATTTTGCAAAATTATTGGATATGAGCAAAGATTTTCAATCGTCATTATTGGAATGATACAACGTACACCTGAAATACATCATAACTTTACACTTTAATGACTACAATCAAAAAACATTTGTACACCATTTTTAACATTAGAAAATGGGATGTCAGTTTTTTGGGGGGCTGATGACAATAACAGCTAGGAAGAAATAACATCCGCCTGACGACGAGAGAGGGGGGGGTGAGGTCGAAAAATAAAGAGCTGTGCATTAGAGACAGAGAAACAGCTCTAATGCATCAGAAGACGTGTCTAAAGAGTAAATCCTAACTTCCACTTAAGTTGAATTTCCACTTAGTCATGCATTGATGTCGATGGGAGACTAAGGCCTAGATTCAATCAGACCAATCGTTAACAGGCGACAGACGACTCCAGCATAGCTGATGTTTTGGAGATATCGGAGGTGGAACTGAGTTGGAACTGTCAAATCGGTTGAGCAGCTGCTCTTGCGATCATTGTCACGAAGCCACATCCATCCCCCCTTGCGTTAGAAGTTCAGAAGGAGAAAGTGTAGGTTATAATAGAAATAATGATGCTTAAATTAAAAATCGTTAAAAACAGAATAATGAGGATTTCTATTCTCCTAATGGAGGTGTAGTTTACATCTCACATTCCAGTGTTCCAACTTGTCAACAAGGCTGCGTTGGGATTTCTCTTAATGCGACTACATGCAGCCAATTGCAATGTCCGCTTTACAGAGCCTCTTCAGAGGATTTATATTACAAGTGGCACTGGCCTAGCCACCAAGCTCACGTGGGTGCTAATAAGCACGCTAGGTAATGCTAGGTATCAACCAGTGGAGGCTGGTGGGAGGAGCTACAGCAAGACAGGCTTATTGTAATGGCTGGAGTGGTATCAATGGATCAGGAGTCAAACATGGTTTCCATGGTTTCCATATCTCTGATCTGTTTGATACCGTTCCATTGATTCCACTCCAGCCATTCCAATGAGCCTGTCCTCCTATAGCTCCTTCCACCAGCCTCCACTGGTATCAACAGCCGCTGTCAGCCAACCCATTAGGGGTTTGGAAGCTATGGTGAGCTTCGATTGGTCACGCACATCATGATATCGTGGAGGATTTGAATAAAGTTCATCTTTCCCCAACTTTAGTCCCGCCTTGTTCGTCTCCCTTCCCCATGCTCGGTCCCTCTCCGCTTCTCTTGCTTTCCTTCCATTGAAAGTGAATTGCTTCTGAATGTTTCAGCGTGCGATTCCGCTTCCTAGTGTAACAGTACAACTTTTAGTCCGCCCCCCTCGCCCCGAACCAGGCGCGAACCAGGGACCCTCTGCACACATCAACAACACCCACGAAGCATCGTTACCCATCGCTCCACAAAAGCCGCGGCCCTTGCAGAGCAAGGGGAACCAGCGCGCACCACCGCTAACTAACTAGCCATTTCACATCGGTTACACTAGTATAAACAGGCCATTCAATGAAGACGATATGAGCGATGAAACTACGGAAAACCATTCATTTCCAATGGAAGATAGGCAAAGTGGACGGGGGGACCGTTGGGTGATGCGAGCATGGGCGAGGGACATGAACAGGACCGGACCAAAGTTGTGGAAAGCTGAACTTTATGCAAATACTCTGCGACATCGCTGGACGCTTGACCAATCGAAGGTCACTATAGCTTCCGGACTCTACTCGATTGGCTGTTGATACCTAGCACTACCTAGCTTGCTAGCACCCACACGAGGATGAAGCTAGCCTGGCGAGGCGTCCTAGTTCAAACGCACAGCTAGGTGTAATGACGGAAGGCGCTTGTGAATTTGACAGCTCTAACGCAGTTTCACCAACAACGTCTAAACATCAGGTATGCGGATCAGATTGAGTCGGGCTCGAAGTGAAAGTTTGACTTAAGGAAGTTGGGATTTTCCACCAAGTTAATTGAACAATTTCCTGTAAGAATCAGTGGTGTGACAATGACAATAACAATGGAAGAAAGCGGTGTAAGAAAACAATCACTGATGAAATAAACAAAAATACAATTAAATAAAAATATATTTCAATACAAGGACATGTTTGTCTTCATGTCATGTCTCATATGAGGAGGTTCAATGTGAAAACAAATCATATTAAAATATCTCAGAACTCAAGTCACCTTCCACCATGAGGCCAGAATGGACACCTGTGCAGCAGCTACCTCCAGTAAGTTTTAATGCTAACCCTCCTGTAGGTTTTAATGCTAACCCTCCTGTAGGTTTTAATGCTAACCCTCCTGTAGGTTTTAATGCTAACCCTCCTGTAGGTTTTAATGCTAACCCTCCTGTAGGTTTTAATGCTAACCCTCCTGTAGGTTTTAATGCTAACCCTCCTGTAGGTTTTAATGCCAACCCTCCTGTAGGTTTTAATGCCAACCCTCCTGTAGGTTTTAATGCCAACCCTCCCGTAGGTTTTAATGCTAACCCTCCTGTAGGTTTTAATGCTAACCCTCCTGTAGGTTTTAATGCTAACCCTCCTGTAGGTTTTAATGCTAACCCTCCCGTAGGTTTTAATGCTAACCCTCCTGTAGGTTTTAATGCTAACCCTACTGTAGGTTTTAATGCTAACCCCAGTTGTAGCTAACCTGATTCAGCTCATCAACCAACTAATTATTGGAATCAGGAACAGGGTTGGAGTTAAAACCTACAGGATGGTAGTTCTCCAGGAACATGGTTGGATTTCAAACCTACAGGAGGGTAGCTCTCCAGGAACAGGGTTTGGGTTAAAACCTACAGGAGGGTAGCTCTCCAGGAACAGGGTTGGAGTTAAAACGTACAGGATGGTATCTCTCCAGGAACAGGGTTTGAGTTAACCTACAGGAGGGTAGCTCTCCAGGAACAGGGTTGGAGTTAACCTACAGGATGGTATCTCTCCAGGAAAAGGGTTGGAGTTAAAACCTACTGGAGGGTAGCTCTCCGGGAACAGGGTTGGAGTTAAAACCTACAGGAGGGTATCTCTCCAGGAACAGGGTTGGAGTGTAAACCTACAGGAGGGTATCTCTCCAGGAACAGGGTTGGAGTGTAAACCTACAGGAGGGTAGCTCTCCAGGAACAGGGTTGGAGTGTAAACCTACAGGAGGGTAGCTCTCCAGGAACAGGGTTGGAGTTAAAACCTATAGGAGGGTAGCTCTCCAGGAACAGGGCTGGAGTGTAAACCTACAGGAGGGTATCTCTCCAGGAACAGGGTTGGAGAGCCTGTTCTTGGAACTAGGGGTCATTTCTTGCCGGGGCCTCAGTTTTGCATCAGGGCTGAGGTCAGAACAGTTGAGAGGTGGATTGTGGGAAATGTACAGTATGACAGAAAACAGTCACTCAACCTTTCATAACAAATGGGAAAACAATAGACATACAGAAACAGAAACACTGGTAAATAAACAGTTGAAGACAGTTGATGACAGTTGAGAAGTAGTAGTTGGAACTGGCAGGAAGCCTTCAAGTAACGGGATATCCCAGTGCAGTGTCCTATTCTGTGTTTGATTGGTTGGCAGCTCTACATGAGGGTGCAGGAAGACTTCCCTGGTTGGACGCCGCCTTCCAGCTTCTCCGCCTCCAGGATCATGGTCCTGAACACCTCGACCGCCGTCTGAGGCAGGGAAACAGAATAGAGTCAGAGTAGAATCCACTAGAACCCAGAATAGAATGGAATAGAAGACTGGTGTTATTATCTTTCAAAACGCAACTGCCATCTGAGACAGGAGAAATACAATAAAGTTAGTCCGGTAGAATATATTAGACCAGATTACTTTGTTATCTATCGAAACACCACTGTCTGAGACAGGAAACGTATAATAGAGTAAGAATAGAATAAAACGGAACAGATATTTTAATACTTGAATACATATTATAAACTGGGTGGTTTTGAGCCCTGAATGCTGATTGGTTGACAGCCGTGGTATATCAGATCGTATAACCACGGGTATGACAAAACGTTTATTTTTACTGCTCTAATTACATTGGTAACCAGTTTATAATAGCAATAAGGAACCTCAGGGGTTTGTGATATATGGCCAATATACCACGGCTAAGGGGCTGTGTTCAGTCACTCCACGTCGCATCATGCATAAGAACAGCCCTTAGCCGTGGTATATTGGCCATATATCACAACCCCCTGATGTTTCTTATTGCTATTATAAACTGATGATTTTGGGGACGCAAAGTTACAGAAAAGAGGACAAAATGGACTGATGATCTTGCAGTAAGAGCTGGGGAGGTATGAACAGGTGGTAGCAGAGAGAACAGTCTATGACTAGTGTGGTTGAGGTCTGAGGACCAATGCCAAATCTTTTCAACCTCCTAGACGTGCTGTCGAGTGTGAGAGGACCGTGTTAAGTTCTTGGTGATGTAGACACCGAGGAATTCAAAGCTCTCGAACCGCTCCACCTACAACCCTGTCTATGTGAATGGGGGCGTGCTCGGCCCTCCGTTTCTTGTAGTCCACAATCAGCTCCTTTGACTTGTGTGTGTGTGTGTGTGTACGTGTGTGTGTGTGTGTTTGTGTGTACGTGTGTACGTGTGTGTGTACGTGTGTACGTGTGTGTGTGTGTGTGTGTGTGTGTGTGTGTGTGTGTGTGTGTGTGTGTGTGTGTGTGAGAGAGAGAGAGAATGATGAACTTGTGAGGTAGTTGAAGAGAACCTTTATAGATCTGAGTAGCTGATTGGCTGATGGTGGGACATGCCTGGCATCTACTCTGAGCACTGCTAACCCCTAGAGATAATGGCCGATTTGAAGCGAATATATTCAACATGTTTGAAAAGGATCAGGACTCCTCCGTAAGTGCACTGGAACAGCCATCAACCACAAATGTGGTATGTGCTTACACTACACCTTACTCTGGGTTTGATCCGATTAGTGTCTAAGAGCTGATCTGGGGCCTGTAGATGGGGTAGTGTCTAAGAGCTGATCTGGGGCCTGTAGATGGGGTAGTGTCTAAGAGCTGATCTGGGGCCTGTAGATGGGGTAGTGTCTAAGAGCTGATCTGGGGCCTGTAGATGGGGTAGTGTCGAAGAGCTGATCGGGGGACTGTAGATGGGGTAGTGTCTAAGAGCTGATCTGGGGACTGTAGATGGGGTAGTGTCTAAGAGCTGATCTGGGGACTGTAGATGGGGTAGTGTCTAAGAGCTGATCTGGGGCCTGTAGATGGGGTAGTGTCTAAGAGCTGATCTGGGGACTGTAGATGGGGTAGTGTCTAAGAGCTGATCTGGGGCCTGTAGATGGGGTAGTGTCTAAGAGTTGATCTGGGGCCTGTAGATGGGGTAGTGTCTAAGAGCTGATCTGGGGCCTGTAGATGGGGTAGTGTCTAAGAGCTGATCTGGGGCCTGTAGATGGGGTAGTGTCTAAGAGCTGATCTGGGGCCTGTAGATGGGGTAATGTCGAAGAGCTGATCGGGGGACTGTAGATGGGGTAGTGTCTAAGAGCTGATCTGGGGACTGTAGATGGGGTAGTGTCTAAGAGCTGATCTGGGGACTGTAGATGGGGTAGTGTCTAAGAGCTGATCTGGGGCCTGTAGATGGGGTAGTGTCTAAGAGCTGATCTGGGGACTGTAGATGGGGTAGTGTCTAAGAGCTGATCTGGGGCCTGTAGATGGGGTAGTGTCTAAGAGTTGATCTGGGGCCTGTAGATGGGGTAGTGTCTAAGAGCTGATCTGGGGACTGTAGATGGGGTAGTGTCTAAGAGCTGATCTGGGGCCTGTAGATGGGGTAGTGTCTAAGAGCTTATCTAGGGCCTGTAGATGGGGTAGTGTCTAAGAGCTGATATGGGGCCTGTAGATGAGGTAGTGTCTAAGAGCTGATCTGGGGACTGTAGATGGGGTAGTGTCTAAGAGCTGATCTGGGGCCTGTAGATGGGGTAGTGTCTAAGAGCTGATCTGGGGACTGTAGATGGGGTAGTGTCTAAGAGCTGATCTGGGGCCTGTAGACGGGGTAGTGTCTGTAGATGGGGTAGTGTCTAAGAGCTGATCTGGGGACTGTAGATGGGGTAGTGTCTAAGAGCTGATATGGGGCCTGTAGATGGGGTAGTGTCTAAGAGCTGATCTGGGGCCTGTAGATGGGGTAGTGTCTGTAGATGGGGTAGTGTCTAAGAGCTGATCTGGGGACTGTAGATGGGGTAGTGTCTAAGAGCTGATATGGGGCCTGTAGATGGGGTAGTGTCTAAGAGCTGATCTGGGGACTGTAGATGGGGTAGTGTCTAAGAGCTGATCTGGGGACTGTAGGTCGGGTAGTGTCTAAGAGCTGATCTGGGGCCTGTAGATGGGGTAGTGTCCACCTGGCTTTAACTTCTTAGCGCTAGGGGTCAGAATAAAAAAATAAAAATAAATAAATAACGTGCCCAACGTAAAACGGACATTTTCTCTGGCCCAGATCGTAGAATATGCATATAATTTACAGATTAGGATAAAAAACACTCCAAAGTTTCCAAAACTTTGACATGTTTCTACGACCATTACGGATACTTTTTGGATTTTGTCGAACGGAACACGGCTTTGATTTTCTGAGCATAATGCGCAACCCAAATGGCGTTTTTTTGTGATAAAAGTAATATTTATCGAACAAAAATAACATTTGTTGTGTAACTGGGAGTCTCGTGAGTTGAAAAATCCGAAGATTATCAAAGGTAAGCGATTCATTTCATTGCTTTTCTGACTTTCGTGACCAAGCTAACCAAGCTAATATAAGGCTAGCTTGTTGTAGCATTGAAAGCTACACTCACAAAAGCTTGGATTTCTTTCGCTGTACAGTATATTTTCAAAATTTGACACGATAGGTGGATTAACAACAAGCTAAACTGTGTTTTGGTATATTTCACGTGTGATTGCATGATTATAAATATTTTTAGTAATATTTTTGCATTTGGCGCCCTGCAATTCTAGCGGTTGTTTTGGAAAGTGATCCCGTAAAAGGGATCCGTAGCTGAGAGAAGTTAAATGCCTTCACCTGGTTCTCCTTAGCTGAGGACTCCATGAAGGCAGCGTTCCAGGAGTCTGCTAGGGCCTTCCCTTCCTCATAGCTGATCACCCTGGGACACAAAAAAATAGCACACCAATCTGACATCACAGTGTTTCTGTGTGTGTGTGTGTGTGTGTGTGTGTGTGTGTGTGTGTGTGTGTGTGTGTGTGTGTGTGTGTGTGTGTGTGTGTGTGTGTCATACCGTTCCATGTGCAGGTCATTCTTATTCCCCACCAATATAATAGGTACTCTGTAGAGAAACACATGTTGTATTAAATGTATCCCACATTCCAAAAATGACACAGTCAGGTTACAGTAGAGGAGGGTTAATATACAGTCAGGTTACAGTAGAGGAGGGTTAATATACAGTCAGGTTACAGTAGAGGGTTAATATACAGTCAGGTTACAGTAGAGGGTTAATATACAGCCAGGTTACAGTAGAGGAGGGTTAATATACAGTCAGGTTACAGTAGAGGAGGGTTACTATACAGTCAGGTTACAGTAGAGGAGGGTTACTATACAGTCAGGTTACAGTAGAGGGTTAATATACAGCCAGGTTACAGTAGAGGGTTAATATACAGTCAGGTTACAGTAGAGGGTTAATATACAGTCAGGTTACAGTAGAGGAGGGTTACTATACAGTCAGGTTACAGTAGAGGAGGGTTAATATACAGTCAGGTTACAGTAGAGGAGGGTTAATATACAGTCAGGTTACAGTAGAAGGTTAATATACAGTCAGGTTACAGTAGAGGGTTAATATACAGTCAGGTTACAGTAGAGGGTTAATATACAGTCAGGTTACAGTAGAGGAGGGTTAATATACAGTCAGGTTACAGTAGAGGAGGGTTAATATACAGTCAGGTTACAGTAGAGGGTTAATATACAGTCAGGTTACAGTAGAGGGTTAATATACAGTCAGGTTACAGTAGAGGGTTAATATACAGTCAGGTTACAGTAGAGGGTTAATATACAGTCAGGTTAGAGTAGAGGGTTAATATACAGTCAGGTTACAGTAGAGGGTTACTTTACAGTCAGGTTACAGTAGAGGGTTAATATACAGTCAGGTTACAGTAGAGGGTTAATATACAGTCAGGTTACAGTAGCGGGTTAATATACAGTCAGGTTACAGTAGAGGAGGATTAATATACAGTCAGGTTACAGTAGAGGGTTAATATACAGTCAGGTTACAGTAGAGGGTTAATATACAGTCAGGTTACAGTAGAGGGTTAATATACAGTCAGGTTACAGTAGAGGGTTAATATACAGTCAGGTTACAGTAGAGGGTTAATATACAGTCAGGTTACAGTAGAGGAGGGTTAATATACAGTCAGGTTACAGTAGAGGGTTAATATACAGTCAGGTTACAGTAGAGGGTTAATATACAGTCAGGTTACAGTAGAGGGTTAATATACAGTCAGGTTACAGTAGAGGGTTAATATACAGTCAGGTTACAGTAGAGGGTTAATACGGGGCGGCAGGTAGCCTAGTGGTTAGAGCGTTGGACTAGTAACCGAAAGGTTGCTAGATCGAATCCCCGAGCTGACAAGGTAAAAATCTGTCGTTCTGCCCCTGAACAAGGCAGTTAACCGGCCGTCATTGAAAATAAGAATTTGTTCTTAACTGACAGATATATATATATATATATATACACGTCAGGTTACAGTAGATACTCACTGAGCTTTCCCCACCATATCCAGAAGTTTCTCATGGATAACCTGAACTACTTCAAAACTGGAAGAGAAGAAAAACAGCAGATGACATACTGTACTACATACTGTACTACATACTGTACTACATACTGTACTACATACTGTACTACATACTGTACTACATACTGTACTACATACTGTCATACTGTACTACATACTGTACTACATACTGTCATACATACTGTACTACATACTGTACTACATACTGTCATCCTGTACTACATACTGTCATACTGTACTACATCCTGTACCACATACTGTACTACATACTGTCATACTGTACTACATCCTGTACCACATACTGTACTACATACTGTACTACATACTGTCATCCTGTACTACATACTGTCATACTGTACTACATCCTGTACCACATACTGTACTACATACTGTCATACTGTACTACATCCTGTACCACATACTGTACTACATACTGTACCACATACTGTCATCCTGTACCACATACTGTACTACATACTGTCATACATACTGTACCACATACTGTACTACATACGGTACTACATACTGTCATCCTGTACTACATACTGTACTACATACTGTCATACTGTACTACATACTGTACTACATATTGTCATCCTGTACTACATACGGTACTACATACTGTCATCCTGTACTACATACTGTACTACATACTGTACTACATACTGTCATCCTGTACTACATACTGTACTACATACGGTACTACATACTGTCATCCTGTACTACATACTGTACTACATACTGTCATCCTCTACTACATCCTGTACTACATACTGTACTACATCCTGTACTACATACTGTCATCCTGTACTACATCCTGTACTACATACTGTACTACATACTGTCATACATCCTGTACTACATACTGTCATCCTGTACTACATACTGTACTACATACTGTACTACATATTGTCATCCTGTACTACATACGGTACTACATACTGTCATCCTGTACTACATACTGTACTACATACGGTACTACATACTGTCATCCTGTACTACATACTGTACTACATACTGTCATCCTCTACTACATCCTGTACTACATACTGTACTACATCCTGTACTACATACTGTCATCCTGTACTACATACTGTCATACTGTACTACATCCTGTACCACATACTGTACTACATACTGTCATACATACTGTACCACATACTGTACTACATACGGTACTACATACTGTCATCCTGAACTACATACTGTACTACATACTGTCATACTGTACTACATACTGTACTACATATTGTCATCCTGTACTACATACGGTACTACATACTGTCATCCTGTACTACATACTGTACTACATACTGTACTACATACTGTCATCCTGTACTACATACTGTACTACATACGGTACTACATACTGTCATCCTGTACTACATACTGTACTACATACTGTCATCCTCTACTACATCCTGTACTACATACTGTACTACATCCTGAACTACATACTGTCATCCTGTACTACATCCTGTACTACATCCTGTACTACATACTTTCATCCTGTACTACATACTGTACTACATACTGTACTACATATTGTCATCCTGTACTACATACGGTACTACATACTGTCATCCTGTACTACATACTGTACTACATACGGTACTACATACTGTCATCCTGTACTACATACTGTACTACATACTGACATCCTCTACTACATCCTGTACTACATACTGTACTACATCCTGTACTACATACTGTCATCCTGTACTACATCCTGTACTACATACTGTCATACTGTACTACATCCTGTACTACATACTGTCATCCTGTACTACATACTGTCATCCTGTACTACATCCTGTACTACATACTGTCATCCTCTACTACATCCTGTACTACATACTGTCATCCTCTACTACATCCTGTACTACATACGGTACTACATACGGTACTACATACTGTCATCCTGTACTACATACTGTACTACATACTGTCATACTGTACTACATACGGTACTACATACTGTCATCCTGTACTACATACTGTACTACATCCTGTACTACATACTGTCATACATACTGTATTACATACTGTCATACATCCTGTACTACATACTGTCATACATCCTGTACTACATCCTGTACTACATACTGTACTACATACTGTACTACATACTGTACTACATACTGTACTACATACTGTACTACATATTGTCATCCTGTACTACATACTGTACTACATACTGTACTACATATTGTCATCCTGTACTACATACGGTACTACATACTGTCATCCTGTACTACATACTGTACTACATACTGTACTACATACTGTCATCCTGTACTACATACTGTACTACACACTGTCATACTGTACTACATACTGTCATACTGTACTACATACTGTACTACATACTGTCATACTGTACTACATACTGTACTACATCCTGTACTACATCCTGTACTACATCCTGTACTACATCCTGTACTACATACTGTACTACATACTGTACTACATACTGTCATCCTGTACTACATACTGTCATCCTGTACTACATACTGTACCACATACTGTACCACATACTGTACTACATACTGTCATACTGTACTACATACTGTACTACATACTGTACTACATACTGTACTACATACTGTACTACATACTGTCATACATACTGTACTACATACTGTACTACATACTGTACTACATACTGTCATACATACTGTCATACATACGGTACTACATACGGTACTACATACTGTCATCCTGTACTACATACTGTACTACATACTGTCATACATATTGTACCACATACGGTACTACATACGGTACTACATACTGTCATCCTGTACTACATACTGTACTACATACTGTCATACTGTACTACATACTGTACTACATACTGTACTACATACTGTCATCCTGTACTACATACGGTACTACATACTGTCATCCTGTACTACATACTGTACTACATACTGTACTACATACTGTACTACATACTGTCATCCTGTACTACATCCTGTACCACATACTGTCATCCTGTACTACATACTGTCATCCTGTACTACATCCTGTACTACATACTGTACCACATACTGTCATACTGTACCACATACTGTCATCCTGTACTACATACTGTCATACTGTACTACATACTGTACTACATACTGTACTACATACTGTACTACATACTGTCATCCTGTACTACATACTGTACTACATACTGTCATACTGTACCACATACTGTACCACATACTGTCATCCTGTACTACATACTGTCATACTGTACTACATCCTGTACTACATACTGTACTACATACTGTCATCCTGTACTACATACTGTACTACATACTGTCATACTGTACCACATACTGTACCACATACTGTCATACTGTACCACATACTGTACTACATACTGTACTACATACTGTCATATATACTGTACTACATACTGTCATATATACTGTACTACATACTGTACTACATACTGTACTACATACTGTCATATACTGTACTACATACTGTCATATATACTGTACTACATACTGTACTACATACTGTACTACATACTGTACTACATACTGTCATATATACTGTACTACATACTGTACTACATACTGTCATATATACTGTACTACATACTGTCATATATACTGTACTACATACTGTCATATATACTGTACTACATACTGTCATATATACTGTACTACATACTGTCATATATACTGTACTACATACTGTCATATACTGTACTACATACTGTCATATACTGTACTACATACTGTACTACATACTGTCATATATACTGTACTACATACTGTACTACATACTGTCATATATACTGTACTACATACTGTACTACATACTGTACTACATACTGTACTACATACTGTCATATATACTGTACTACATACTGTCATATATACTGTACTACATACTGTCATATATACTGTACTACATACTGTCATATATACTGTACTACATACTGTCATATATACTGTACTACATACTGTCATATACTGTACTACATACTGTCATATACTGTACTACATACTGTCATATACTGTACTACATACTGTACTACATACTGTCATATATACTGTACTACATACTGTACTACATACTGTACTACATACTGTCAAAATCAAATCAAACTTTATTTGTCACATGCTCCGAATACAACAAGTAGTAGACAATACAGTACAATACAGAAATGCTGACTGACAAGCCCTTAAACAACAGTGCAGTTCAAGAAGAGTTAAGAAAATATTTACCAAATAAACTAAAGTAAAAAATAATAAAAACTAACACAATAACATAACAATAACGAGGTTATATACAGGGGGTACCGGTACAGAGTCAATGTGGAGGCTATATACAGGGGGTACCGGTACAGAGTCAATGTGGAGGCTATATACAGGGGGTACCGGTACTGAGTCAATGTGGAGGCTATATACAGGGGGTACCGGTACTGAGTCAATGTGGAGGCTATATACAGGGGGTACCGGTACAGAGTCAATGTGGAGGCTATATACAGGGGGTACCGGTACTGAGTCAATGTGGAGGCTATATACAGGGGGAACCGGTACTGAGTCAATGTGGAGGCTATATACAGGGGGTACTGGTACAGAGTCAATGTGGAGGCTATATACAGGGGGTACCGGTACAGAGTCAATGGGGAGACTATATACAGGGGGTACCGATACAGAGTCAATGTGGAGGCTATATACAGGGTGTTACGGTACAGAGTCAATGTGGAGGCTATATACAGGGTGTTACGGTACAGAGTCAATGTGGAGGCTATATACAGGGGGTACCGGTACAGAGTCAATGTGGAGGCTATATACAGGGTGTTACGGTACAGAGTCAATGTGGAGGCTATATACAGGGTGTTACGGTACAGAGTCAATGTGGAGGCTATATACAGGGTGTTACGGTACAGAGTCAATGTGGAGGCTATATACAGGGTGTTACGGTACAGAGTCAATGTGGAGGCTATATACAGGGGGTACCGGTACAGAGTCAATGTGAAGGCTATATACAGGGTGTTACGGTACAGAGTCAATGTGGAGGCTATATACAGGGGGTACTGGTACAGGGTCAATGTGGAGGCTATATACAGGTGGCACTGGTACAGAGTTTATGTGGAGGCTATATACAGGGGGTACCGGTACAGAGTCAATGTGGAGGCTATATACAGGGTGTTACGGTACAGAGTCAATGTGGAGGCTATATACAGGGGGTACTGGTACAGAGTCAATGTGGAGGCTATATACAGGGGTTACCGGTACAGAGTCAATGTGGAGGCTATATACAGGGTGTTACGGTACAGAGTCAATGTGGAGGCTATATACAGGGTGTTACGGTACAGAGTCAATGTGGTGGCTATATACAGGGGGTACCGGTACAGAGTCAGTGTGGAGGCTATATACAGGGGGTACCGGTACAGAGTCAATGTGGTGGCTATATACAGGGGGTACCGGTACAGAGTCAATGTGGAGGCTATATACAGGGGGATACTGGTACAGAGTCAATGTGGAGGCTATATACAGGGGGTACCGGTACTGAGTCAATGTGGAGGCTATATACAGGGGGTACCGGTACTGAGTCAATGTGGAGGCTATATACAGGGGGTACCGGTACAGAGTCAATGTGGAGGCTATATACAGGGGGTACCGGTACTGAGTCAATGTGGAGGCTATATACAGGGGGTACCGGTACTGAGTCAATGTGGAGGCTATATACAGGGGGTACTGGTACAGAGTCAATGTGGAGGCTATATACAGGGGGTACCGGTACAGAGTCAATGGGGAGACTATATACAGGGGGTACCGATACAGAGTCAATGTGGAGGCTATATACAGGGTGTTACGGTACAGAGTCAATGTGGAGGCTATATACAGGGTGTTACGGTACAGAGTCAATGTGGAGGCTATATACAGGGGGTACCGGTACAGAGTCAATGTGGAGGCTATATACAGGGTGTTACGGTACAGAGTCAATGTGGAGGCTATATACAGGGTGTTACGGTACAGAGTCAATGTGGAGGCTATATACAGGGGGTACCGGTACAGAGTCAATGTGGAGGCTATATACAGGGTGTTACGGTACAGAGTCAATGTGGAGGCTATATACAGGGTGTTACGGTACAGAGTCAATGTGGAGGCTATATACAGGGTGTTACGGTACAGAGTCAATGTGGAGGCTATATACAGGGTGTTACGGTACAGAGTCAATGTGGAGGCTATATACAGGGGGGTACCGGTACAGAGTCAATGTGGAGGCTATATACAGGGTGTTACGGTACAGAGTCAATGTGAAGGCTATATACAGGGGGTACTGGTACAGGGTCAATGTGGAGGCTATATACAGGTGGCACTGGTACAGAGTTTATGTGGAGGCTATATACAGGGGGTACCGGTACAGAGTCAATGTGGAGGCTATATACAGGGTGTTACGGTACAGAGTCAATGGGGAGGCTATATACAGGGGGTACTGGTACAGAGTCAATGTGGAGGCTATATACAGGGGTTACCGGTACAGAGTCAATGTGGAGGCTATATACAGGGTGTTACGGTAC